>NC_056743.1:883944136-883989136 GCF_019279795.1 Protopterus annectens | reverse complement strand
TTTGCTGCAGTTCAGAAACAGCGAATATACCATTTTTGGGTAATGACATTCTGAAAGAATGAGCAGCTCTGTTAAATTTGGATTAATCCCATTGTATAAGAGTAAGAATATCACACATTTGTGCATAAATTTGCTCACTCTTTTGCACAAGACCATGTTAATGGTACACAGAATGTACTGGAACTCTGGGGAGATAGCATAATGACAGTTCATTAGAGAAGCATCATGTGAAAAAGGTCACTAATTAGATCATTAACAAATGCTATGTCACAGAAACTCAAGGACGTATACAAGTGCTTTCCTACTAACCACACCACACTCATACCATCTCTATATGTTTGGATTGCTTCTTGTTATTCCCAGCATTCATTAAAAAAAAAAAAAAACACAATCAAGCCTTGCAGCTGCCACCTGGGACCCTTTTACTCTACTCACCTCCTATCTATTTTAAACTTTATGTTGTTTAAACTATGGAGATCGATATATCATCATTTTGAAATTTAAGTTTTGTGGCCAGGTGTGTTAAGCATCAAATGAAACTTTTCACTGGCTACTTTTGCAGCATTTTATTGGTGCTCCTTATGTGCCCATTCAGTCTGGTCATAGTTAGTGGAGAAGGAAGGGTGCACAGAGTTGAGCAGTGAGGCATCTTTTTGGATAGATTTATTTTTCTTTCTTTCTTTTTTTGCATAACTCAAATTTTCTTCAAATGTACTTCAGGAGTTACTCACCTGCTCCAGGGCAAGGCATGCTGTGGGTACATTTTGGGCTCATTACTCACACATATGAATCACTGCCAACCCATGACAGCACAATCCTTCTAGGAAGCTGATGATTATCAATTAGGTTCCCCAGCCTTCATCACCGAATCCCTTACTGGGACATGCATCCCTGCGAAACACACCTGTCCTCCCCTTGGGTGAGTGAGCTTGTAATAGCTGCTCATTCTGCATCCCTTTTGTTGGTTCCCTCTTGTTTTTTTCCAGTGCTCTTGCAATAAACAAATCCAGGCTATTTGAATCTTTGTTAGGGCTTCATTCTTCAGTGCAGCAGTACTAGCAGTTTCTGTGGCTGTTTTCTCAGGATAATAGGAGAACAGAAGAGGGCCTCAGACAGTTTTATTTAAGGCTGTTCATTGGCCTTAACAACCGGAGTCAGCTTTGGCAAGACCAAGCATATGGAACGCTTTAATGAAATAGATCCAGACTGTACAAATATGGCTAAGGAAGAAATGGCTCCTCCTTGACGAAGTACCCCTGAACTTATAGTATCCTTACAGGTTACACTTGTGTAGGATTAAATAATAAGAAACATGTGGACATAAGCAAGTGGATGGCTGCTGTCAGAGGCAGCAAGTTATAGGTGTCCAATCTAAAAGTACAAGTCAATACAAGAAACCCTCAAGGTGTCTACTGCAAATTCATCTTGATTTGATAACACATGGTATGACACTTTTTTCTTGCTTTCTTAGCTCTGCAGGTGCACCAAACTGGATAGTGGACACTAATTGTGTTAAATAAGATATCAGCTGCAGATACTTCATCAGGTCAGTTGGTAGTCTTACAGTCCAGTCTGCTGGTGAAGATCTTTTGGTATCTGATAGCTCAGCATGGTGAATTCTGAGTTCACACAGATGTAATGTTGTTTGCTTGGTCTTCTGAGTTATTCATGACATATGCTTAGCTAGGCTGTAGTGGGAAAAATGTAGCATGAGGTAGGCACATCCTTTATCCATTTTGTTTTCCTCCTTGGATTAGAATCTAGTTTAAAAGTTTCACTGATTTTTTGTGTGAATTTAACTGGAATTTCTGAGGCCTGTAGAAAGTCTTTCATATACATAAATCATGTTTTCACATCATATGTGTGAAGTCTGTCAAGTTGTAACAAAGGACATGAATCCCAGGGTTGAAAATTTTGAAAACAAAAGGTTTTAACCAAGTTTTGGATACTCCACAGATGTCAGGAATGCACATTGTTAACAAAGGTTCAAGTCAGGATATTTTGCTAGCTGTACCCCTAGCAGTAAAGTACATAAAAAGCCTTTTAACCTCAGATACACCCTATCTGAGGGGAAGCTGAGTTTATAGTATAAATTGTAAATGGGTCTGGATTAGAATAGATACTTCCACTGCAAACCAGGTATTCATTTCATGGTGAGAAAGATTAGAGCTTAAACAATAACTTGGCATTATGCATGTTAACTTTAGACCTTAGGAAGAAAACAGTAAGCAGCATTTAGACATGAGGAGGAGTAGTAGTTGGGAAGGCATAAATAAGGCCTAGTCTCATCAGGGTGCCTGCACTGGTAGAAGTGCAAGCAGGATATAATTGTCAATGGTAAGAGTAGTAACAGCTGTAGAAAGGTGAGGAGTTAAGCACTCATATAGAACACTAGGAGAACCAGTTAGAAAAGTGTGAGACTGAACATTTTATGTGTCCCATATGGTTTTGGATGGCATGGTTTAAAAGGAAGGTGATGGAAAATAAAGATGGAGCTGCTGAAGAGGTAGAGGAATAGTTCTAACTGCAGGGAGAGATGAGATATGACATATGAGACAGTAACCGAGGGGTACCAGGTCAGATGGAGCTAAGGGATGAAGACTGAGAAGAGTTGATTGTTACTGGGGTCCTTCAAAAGAAAAGAAAAATGTGTTAGAAAGGCCAGTGCAGTCAAAGAACAAGTAGCAAATAGGAATGCAGAGGGAGGGATAAGCCCTTAACTGTTGCTTGCAAAGAAAGCGCAAAGGAAGATGACATTATTTTATACTCGTTCATCTTTAAATTAATGATGTTTTTACAATGTTAATAAAAAAAATCTAAAAAATCACATGCATTCGTCAAGAAAACAGCTGGAAAATGAATTACGAAACGTTCACAGGAAGGAGATATTTGAAGTTTTGTATCATGGGGGGAGTCCATATAAATATATTTTGCTTATTGCATTACCAGTCACGCAGCTCCAGAAATCAAATCAATGATCCTTAATGTTTGTATCCTGCATGTGCTTTATATATAAATGTGCATTTTTATGTATACATTATGTGTGTGTGTGTAATATATATATGTCAATGAACAGTAAAATAGGCTCAGTGACAACCTCTGGCAGTCAGTAGCAGTTACCATATAGATGTCTATTCAGACCAAGTAATGTCCACTCTATAATTCAAAAAGGAATCGCAAAAAAACTTCAAGTAAAAACCCTTTATTCAAGAATGAAAAACAGATAGATATATGCAATAGATATATGCATGAGATGATGAGCAACACCACATTTTATTTGTCTATTAGAGAAAGTGATGTTCAAAAACATGTGTCTATGGTATACAGTGCTTAGCATGAGTTATCCCTGAGTGGATTTATTTCCACAGAAATATTTGATTTTCTGTTAGTTGAGCATCCTCTAATCCCTACCATCCAAGGACTACCTAAGATACATAAAGACCCTATGCGACCCCCTGTGAGACCTATAGTGGCAGGTAGAGGTTGGGTCACAGAACCCCTTTCTGTATATGTGGAAAGGTTATTGAGACCTATAGTCAATTTAAATCCAGTTATATTAAAAGATACCAAACAATTTCTACTTGAGTTATATAGGGAAACAGCTGAAATACCAGATCATTTACCATATATTTTAGTGACCATGGATGTTAAATCTCTTTTTACAGTTATACCAAATCAGCAAGGTGTACAAAGCATACATGACTATTTAACTAAATATACAGATTTTTGGACCATTGATGTTAAATCTCTTTTTACAGTTATACCAAATCAGCAAGGTGTACAAAGCATACATGACTATTTAACTAAATATACAGATTTTTGGATACTAAAATTGATCTTATTTGTACATTGCTTAGAACAGTGTTAGAAAATAATAGTTTTCTTTTTGATAAAGACTTGTTTCTCCAAAAGGATGGCGTAGCTATGGGCACTTCTTGTGCCAATAGCTACGCCAACCTGGTGATGGCAGTATGGGAGAAGGACAAACTTTTTCAGTTACCTAGTTATAAAGAATATGTTATATTTTATAAACGGTTCGTAGATGATGTGTTTTTTCTCTGGAAGGGTAATGAGGTTAATTTATGTAAATTTTTTGAAGAAGTGAATTCACTCACTGACTTCTTAAAGTTTACTGTTACTATGTCACGCCACAATATTTCTTTCTTAGATGTTCATGTTGAGCGCCTTACCAATGGGAAATTAAACACAGGGATTCATAGGAAATCATGCTATAAGAATGCATTACATAGACATAGTATGCATCCTGGATACATCTTTAAAAATATAGTAAAAGGACAGGCAATTCGAGCTTCTAGACTGAACCCATTACAGTCTAACTTTGACAGAGAATTAACTGACCTCAATGATAGGAAATACAATGTTAGTGAAATAAGTCATAGCTTTTTGAGCATACAGAACATAAGGTCTAGTCGGGCATGCCCATATTTTTCAGAGGAAGGGAATAATAGATATTTAGAGCCTGGCAACTCTAATAGTAATAATGTATCCACACAGAAGTTATCTATTTTTTACACATGATGTCCATCAGATAAAAGATATAATATATAAACATTGGAATTTATTAACTATAGATCCCCTCATTAAGGTTATTGTAGGGGAACATCCACAGTTTTTATTTAAAAATAAGAAAAATGTTTTTAGACTTTTATGTCATCCTTCTAATAATATGCATTGCCCTCAAGACAATTTACATCTAGGAACTAGACCTTGCTACAATTGCAGTTTCTGTTCTTATATTTGTGATTCTGCTGCTTTTGTACATCCCAGTACTTCACAAATATATAAGTTTGATATAACAGCAGATTGTAACACCAGACATGTTGTTTATCTTGCTGTGTGTTCTTCCTGTCCTGCCTTTTACGTTGGCAAAATTGACAGGAGACTTAGAGACAGGGTGAGAGAACATTTGTACCAAATACGTATTAAATCAGGCACAAATGCACTTTCAAAACACATCATAGCCATTGATAAAACACATTATTTTAAATTTATGGTTATTTATATTAATATACCTAGTTTAAGAGGTGGTGACGTTAGGAATTTTACAGAGAGGAATGAAACGAGTTGGATCATCAGATTTCAAGCCCATTTATACCCTGGTTTAAATGAGAAAATCCCTATTAAACCAGCTCTTAAAAATAGGAGGCTTGTTTTTAAGTAAATGTTTAAGTAATACATACTATATATTTGCATTTATTTTTAATGATATACTTTTAATAATATATTTTATATATGTCATTTATTGATTAAGTTTTTCTGATATATGTGATGCATATATTTAATTGTATTTTGTATTTATACAATGTACTTTTGTTGGCATATTTATATCTTTTATGCTTTCCTGATGGGATACTTTGGTACAGATGGTTAAAGGTTGAGGAGTATGTGGATTCATGAACTAATTAATCTTATCTGCCTATTTACCAATTGTGATGTCATGATTGAATAGGTTATCCACCTACAAATAGTGAAGTACACTCACTCACATTGTATCCTTGAGGTCTGAAGAAGCCACTTTGGTGAAAGCGCTTACCTGTTTTTCGTTCTTGAATAAAGGGTTTTTACTTGAAGTTTTTGCGATTCCTTTTTGAATTATAGAGTGGACATTACTCTGAATAGACATCTATATGGTAACTGCTATTGACTGCCAGAGGTTGTCACTGAACCTATTTTATTGTTTATTGACATTTTCTATTTTATTGGTGCTCAGTGCCATTTATTTTCCAGCGGTGATATATATATATATATATATATATATATATATATATATATATATATATACATATGGGTCCCTATCAAATGATAGAAAACTCATTTGATGGAAAATCATTTGGCTGAAACCAAAACACAGAAAGCTCAAAACACTGAAAACTCATTTGACTGAAACTCAAAACACTAAAAATGCTATATGCCCTTTTCCCCACGGTAGTGCAATCCAGGAGTTAGTATATATAGTTAGGGGTGTGCCCCCCACATACTTCATACATTTTAAACCCTACACATGGATACTTATAACTACAATGAATAACTGTTTGGAGAAAACAATATTTACATAAACTATGTCGGGGACTACACCCCCCACACCACCCATTGTAGGGGGCTGTCTCCCCACACACCCCCTAACTATATATACAAACTCCAGGATCGCACTACAGTGGGGAAAAGGGTATATAGCATTTTCAGCTTTTTGAGTTTCAGTCAAATGAGTTTTCAGTGTTTTGAGCTTTCTATCTTATGGTGTCAGTGAAATGAGTTTCTATCAAATGAGCTTTCTATCATTTGATAGGGACCCATATATATGTGTATATATATATATATATATATATATATATATATATATATATATATATATACACACACACACACACACACACACACACACATATATATATATATATATATATATATATATATATATTTGTGTTTGTGTGTATATAGCAATTGCCAGATTGGTCTAAGTAGTGACAGGAAAAATACTTGATGCAAAAATACCTTATGTTCAAAATATTGACAGTGAAAAATATATAAACACAAAAGACTGACAGTCATAAATACCTAAACACAAAATATTGACAACATTGACGTTACACCAGGGAAGGGTATATGTCCTTTCCCCACAGTTGTGCAATCTTGGAGTTAGTATATATAATTTTCAGGGGGTGTGGGATATGCGAGGGGGATTACCCCCCCCCCCCGCAAAAACATTGAGCTGGGAAGTGGTTAGAATTTGTCAATGTCTTGTGCTTAGGTGTTTTTAACTGTCAGGATTTTGTGGTTAGATATTTTTGACCATCGATATTTTGAACATTAGGTATTTTTCCATAAGTATTTTTGCAGTCGATATTTAGGTAACTGTCATACAACCACCCTCCCCCACATGTATATATACATGTATATGTATATATACACATTTTTTGTGTGTCTGTGTGTGTGTATATATATATATATATATATATATATATATATATATATATATATATATATATATATATATATATATATATATATATATATATATATATGTATGTATATAACCACACACACACACACACACACACACACACACACACACACACCTATGTGAAATATTGATGTGCAGAAACAGTGATGGACATTGCATTGATTTCTGCACACTGAAACTCACCTTAACAAAAAAGCCAAAACTATACCAATAGGAAAATGAAAACAAACACTTTACTTTTGTGATCGATCAACTAAGAAAAAACAAACAAAACAAAACAAAAAAACTAACTGTAACTTTAAGCTGTAACGTCAAACTCATTTTATCTGAATAATGATAGCATTAAGTAGAGTTTTTTGTATGGAAATGTGTAGGGTTGGGGTTAGGAGACAAAGTTAGGGTAGCACACCCCTCTCTGCCACCTTAATCATGTGTGCTAACTCTAGCAGACACACATACACTCCCACCCCTTTACAAATACCAGTACATGCATACACATATGGACACAGATGCAAACACACACAAAAAAATGAATCTATCCTTTTCCTAGCCCTGACTCTTATCTTAAACCATAAACACTTTGCACATACACTCCCACTCTCCCATTGCCAAAACGTTCAGCATGTCCAAGTTTCTGCATCAGAAGAAACAATGAATGCAAACATCCCAAAAAGAAAAAAAACACTCAGTGTCCTTACTCTCGATGATCTCCTGCACTTGATAATTTTTTCTTTCTTTATGTGTTTGCTAATTTGGGTAGAAAACTGATTCACATGGACCATTTTAAGGTTCAGCCTAGGTTACAAAAGGTGAAATGAATACTATTATGCATAAAAAGAAGGACATCATCAAATAATAAGGTAGAGCATCAGACAGCAGCTATCATAATTAAAGGAGTAAATAATGGTATAATGGCAGAGGATTCCAAAATACCAGACAAGATTGAATAAAAGCAAGCATCTACACAAATGTGTAGTAACAGTGGATTATTAGAGTGTTAACTTCGTATCTGAGTAGTGAAGTAATGCCATTTTATGATTCTGATATAGCATTTCATTTTGGTAATAGGGTCATAAGAGGTGTGATTGAGCTATGGTGATGTTGATAAATCATGTGAAGGAGTAGTTTAAGTGTCGTAAGACTGAGGAAGGTTGAGTCTAGGTGAAATTTCCTACTGAGAAATATCTGCATTTAGCTTTTTTATACAGGTTTTTAGTGGTTGTTAGTAACACACAGCAGTAAACCCCATCAGTGAAAATCACAATGAAAGTGTTTACTGCAGGGGTGTGTGTGTGTGTGTGTGTGTGTGTGTGTGTGTGTGTGTGTGTGTGTGTGTGTGTGTGTGTGTATAATATATGTAAATCTGTATCTATCTATATATTTATATCTAAATGTGTGTGTACATAGATTTATTAGTAAGCCACATAATTAAGCTGGTTTCGTACGTCTTATAAAAGATACTGAGAAGGTGTATGATTAGTAAACTGAGAAAAAGAGATGACTCAAGGTGATCAATTTCTAAAGGTATAAAACAATGATGTTGAAAAAGAGAGGCAAGTGAACTACATACATTTATATAACATATGACAAACCATATTAACATGTTCCCAGTTACAAACTTTATACATCACATATGTTCTTTTGCATAATTATCATCAATCCAACATTACATAAACCGATCAGTTCCTGGCTTCCCTTGAGCCTCCTTCTTCCTCCTTTTTTATGTAATTTGCTCCTACCTTTTTCTAAAGATCCCAGTTCCAGTCCGTTTATCTCTGTTACAATATTCACTACTACAAATACAGTTAATTTAGAATTTGATTTCCATTTTCCCATAATTGCCTTTTTTTTGGCAGCCACCAGAATTAATGTTAAAAAGGCCTTAATATGTCTAAGCAATTCAGATACTGTAACCCAGCTCAAATAATTTCCTTAGTTACATTTGCTTATCCAATATTTCTGACAGGGTACTCTGTAGGGAATCTTTAAAGCCTGCCAGTTCATTACATTCCCAAAACATGTGTTGCCAGTTACCTGTTTCTTCCTCAAAACACCTCCAACATTTGCATCTACCCAAAGCAAAAATTCTTTGGAGTTTGTTTGGGGTATAAAAATACCTATGCAAACACTTCCAAGCAAAAATCATAAAATCTTGTAGACTTTGTTGCATATATGGGAGCCATACCTGTTCTCACCTTGTTTCTTTGTGAGCTGCTTATCCAATCTTTTCAAACCTCCTGTGATTGATTCCTATAGTTATTGTGCAATACTTTATATGTTCAACTAATTCTTCCATTTTTAATAGCAACTGTTGTTCTAGATTCAACTAAAAACACTACCAGAGCAGGTCTTTCACTTAGGATTCCCCATCCCTTTCTGTCTGCAACAGGGATTGCCTTCTTCTAACCCAGATCACCATCCACTATGGCTACAGCCACGTCTGCACCCTTCTTGCACAATACTGTAGGTGACATTTGTGCAACAGCTGCAGTCATTCTTACTTATCTTTGCTAAACATTTCAAGTTGGACATACTATCTAGGTTATGGTCTTCTTTTGTAGCTACTGTTTTCTGAGGTGTGTTTACTGGTTATCAAATATGGACCTTTTCTTGTCAGATACAAAAGTTATGTATTTACTACAAAGATAAGACTGTGAGATGTATGTCTATCTCTGGTAACATTCCCTGTATCCATCCTTCCATCTGTAGTGTATTTGGTTTAAATTCTCTTCCTTTATTTTCTTTCATTGTTTTCTTCTCATGTTAACAGTATTACTGAAGAACTGCAGAGTGAAAAAAGAGTTATGCTTGATTGGAAGGGAGAAGGGCATCTGGTAGTATGGGACAGTTCTACTGGCTGAAATGTCTAGTTCCTGTACCATGTAGTCATTCTGGTTACTGAAGATGGATCTACTATAACAACAGAGCTGTAAGAAGTAAGTACATACCTTTCATTTGTTTTAACACTATCTCCTAAGCCCTCAGTTACCTGTGTAACTGCTCTCTGAAATATTTCTTGTGCTAATGAGATATGAATCAAAAATTAAGAATATGTATCTCCCTACAGGCATATTAAATGTAAATGTGTCAGAGCTTTCGTCATGTAGCCTTATTTCTCAGAATCTCTAGTTTACATCTAATATTAACAAGAACATTTTATTAATGCCTACTCTATGGCCTAGAGGGACAAAGGCCTGATTGCTTCCCGGATGGCCAAAGGAATGACTAGTGGTCTGAGTGCTGGAGGAGCTGGCAAGGGAGGATAGGAATGAGTGTCTGATACCAGTTTGCCCTTAATGTGGGAAGGAAATAGTTGCATCTGCTACAGCACCAGTACATTGGAGTAAAGGGTGTGGTGCATGCATCATTTTGATCTGAGGAAGTATGCTTAATTCCCTGCCAAGCTCCTTGCAAGTGCCCTTAGATGCACTTACAGGAGAGTGTTCTTGCTGTAGGGGAAGGCACTGCTGGCACTCACATTGATGAGAGTACAAATTCTGCTCATTGGGGATGGGAACAGGATCTCTCTCCTTATTAGAATTTGCAAGCTTGTATTGCCAGGATTACTATGTAGTTTGGGGACATCCTGAGGTGGTGGTGCTGCGGTAGCGTTGTCACCTCACAGTTAGACATTGCCCATTCGATCCTCAGAGCATCTTCTGTGTAGCGACATGCGTGAATGGGTGTTCCTTCATTGAAGGTTGTGCGTTAGGCCCGGCAAGCCAGTACGTAAAAATCAACTGCCAATCATTAGCGGACTGGAGTTCCGCTGTGGCGACTCCTAACTGGGAAAAGCCGAAAGAGAGAAACAAACAAACTATGTAGTTTGGGGACAGTTAGGGACCTTCCTTAAATGTGGACATGTCCAGTCAGGGAGTTTGAACCCAGGCTCTCAGAACAGTAGAATGAGGGTGTCCCTAATACAGTAAAACAATGATGAATAACGTAGGGACTGGAAGGAACACACCACCCTTCTTGGCTGCAAAGAGGATGGCCATCAACAAGGATCCGCTTGCTGCTGACACACAAACTCAAGGGTGTTTTGCAGTGAGGCTAACCTCCACAGGGAAAAATAAATTCCCCCTAGGATGGTGTGGGCTGCAAATAGATGTAGTGGACTGGGGGAATGAATAGGCAAATAGTTTACTAAGCTTGATGGTCAGCAAGCACAAGCAGTAAAGAGCACACACAGGAAAAAAAAATAACTTAGCATCATTAAGAACACTTCTAGAACAACAAACCATGGGTAATGCCCTGTTCGGACACCTTTGTTATGATCTTGCTAATTAATACAGGTGCAGATCTGGTCCTTCTTCACAACAGTGACAGTATTTTTCACCCATTCTGTTAGCTGTATCTGTTTCTTAATAACACTTAAACTTTCCATCCATCTGAGTTCCTGTTTAGTTCTACACATGAGGGATACTGGTACATTCTCTATAGCAAGCATTACTGGTATGGCATCTACACTTACATGAATATGTTGTTTTCCTGGCAAGCAACCTAAACCTATTAGCAAATCAGCATATAAATGCAGGACAGATTTGTTATTGCTCAGTACAGTGCTTGGGATGGCCCTATGGCCGTGTGACTTCGTCCCTACATAGTTACTATGAGCTTGCACAGTGTGAATGCATTTTACCATACTCCTTAAAGTCCAAGTGACTCAATATATTAAAGATCATGTTCAAAGCAGTGAATTAATGTTATAAATAACCTTGCCAGTTTCCCATACGTACCTTCAGGCCTAACAATCAGTAATACTCTATAACATGAAACCTTTCACACAATGATTTTGGCAGAAAACAAACTTTTTAAAGTCCTGCAACACCAAGAAACTAGATAATGAACATTTGTAGATGCATTATCTCGACGGAGATGTTCTGATCACCTTGAAGATGCCTTTTGTCAGCCAGGCACAAAGCAGATAAGCTTCCTAAAGTCCTGTTCCTCCTGCAGAAAAGTGTGAGAGAACAAGGGACTATAGTTTGTGAAACACTTATAAAGCAGTTATTTTTCTGTTAGACTTTTAATTTAATTAATAGTTTGGCAGATTATTGATTTCTTACAACTGTGTGGCAATTCTTCAATTAACTAGTTTAAGCAATGCTCCCAGAATGACGTCAGCACATCCTGACAGATGTACTATGTTGTAGGAGAAAACCAGTAGTCTTAAAATGTGCAGTTTCCAGGTTTGACAGTAGTTTTAAAAGTTTGTTTTCTGCTAAAATTGTTTCATGGAAGGCTTTATTTATTTGTATAATGTATTAGTGATTACCAGCCTGAAAATATGTATGTGAAAACAGTAAGGCTATTTATAGCATTTATTTACCTCTCTCTGAACATATTGTTTAAGTTAATTAATATACTGATTAGGTGTACTGTTAGAAAACAAATCTTATAATATTTTATTGTTATAATTACATGACAGTACCTTCTGACCAGTGACTACTCTGTGTTCTGAATATTTAAATAATGTACATATTGCTTTCTTTCAGTACCATTCAACCCCAGTGCTTTAGAAGTGTTTAATGACAAAGCATTATCTCTTTCCCAATCTGAATATTTTGTTTATTAATTCTGAGCTGCTCTTGCCATTCTGATTATCTTGATGTGATTTTTTTTTTGTATTATAGTAATACATATAAATGGGCTGTTTTCATATTTTTACTCATCAACTTGCATATTGTTTTGGATGCTGTTAAGTTTTCATTCTTTGTAGTCTGTATGTTCACCCTGTATTCAGATAGGCTTTTTTCCTGGTATTCTGGTTTCCTCCCACAACTTAAAGACATGCAGTAGGTGGATTGATGACACTAAATTGTCTATAGGTATTAAGTGGTATATGTGATATGGAAGAATGGCCTGGCTAGCTACCTCTATTCCCTTGTCTGCCTTGTGAACTGTGTAAATGGTGTCAGCTGTTTATATGCCACTGGATGTGATTTGACAGACATTAATGAATGGAAGTTTTCTTTTACATATATTTGCAAGATGCTTCCTTCTACCACAGCTTTTGTAAAACTGACAAATACTGGACAAGTCTTCCTGTTTTGCTTATAGCCACACTAAGTACACAGTCTTTGAATTTCAACTGCCTCATATTTCCTGTGCACCTCCTGGCTGTCTTTCTTATAGCCATTACTGATATTACATATTTTTCACTTTAAGTTTCCTGTTTACTTTATTGTTGGACTCGTATTTTATTGTAAACACTTCCTTTCCACAATAAATGTTGTCATTTTGCTTACTCTGAACCCATCCATAACTTCAGAGAAGGGCAGGTCTGCTTCTCTTAAATGCTTGCCACTTGACTTGTCTCATTAATTTTATATGGCTAACTATTATTACCAGTAAGTCATACCAATCACCAAATTCAGACTTTGGCTCACTTATTCAGCAAAGTAATATAAGCATCTGTAGTTTATGTTGAACCTGGTTTCTTGTAGTCATTGATAGACATGGAAGACTTTTTTCTAAGATGACTAATTCCTGAATTTCTGCTTCATTGCTACTACATTTTCTCTGCTTTTGACAGGTAAGAATATTAAGTACCTTCAAGGCTTCTTCCCCTGCAAGAGGCACATTATTGCTTTTCTTGCTTGCTGGTGTTTAAGAGTACAAAATACTGTCTACCAAGTGGTGGCCTGTATTACAGCTGAGGCCTGGCTGCACATAGACTAGGAACAAAGTAAATATCTGGATCGATCGCTCCAAGCTCTTTGCTGTGGCTGAATCATCTTAAATTTAAGAGTACAAAATACTATGAGGGCTTCTCATGAGCATACCATGTTTTTTGTGTGTTCCTCATAAAAATTGTGTTTTTTTGACAAATCACTGGGATGATCTAAGGATTAAAGTTACTAAATAATGACATGCATTTGAATTTCAGATCCTTCAGGAAATGCAAGGTAACACAAAACCTTTTATTCTAGCAACTTTCTAAGTTTGTAAGAGCAATATTTAAAATGTGTCCCTATTTTTGGGTCTTTGCCCCCCCCCCCTTCATTTTGTCAGGCTTTGTCCAGATTTCTTGCACTAAGAGGTTGAGAGGTATGCTCATGAGTCATGCAAGTATAAAAAACACATTTTCTTTGCAAAAACAAATGAATTTCCAAATGCAAATGATATTTCTACTATAGTGAATATTGCATAATGCAAAAACAAATTTTATGCACTTGTGACACCCTGTAACATTAAGAATGTCTGCAAGAATGTTCAGCGGTGACCTAATCAACTCTAATGTGTTCCTAGCCTTCACAAAGCTTTTTATGATTTCCAACTACTGGAGGAATGAATGGCCGTATGACATATACATAAATAGAATCATGCTTATTTCTTAAAGCTACAGCACTATGTGTTAGAAGTCCTAGGGCATATAAATTGTTTTCTGAGCTGTGGGAAGTGCTAACAACTTTTTTTGACTAAATTAGCACCGGATAACAGCCTAGGGCTTTCTTCTGAAAACCACTGAAATAGACTGTGGTGTGAACCACTTGCTGTTGAGCTGTCCATTCATGCTAATTTGAATACAGTACTCCTGCCACTCTTACCTCATTCAAATTATTTCTGCTAATGATGACTTTAAGAGCATATTGTTAAGGCCCGCCCCTTAAATTAACTAAACATTGTTCACTTACCCTGGTGGGGAAGATACAGTTTGTACACGACATTCTGTGCCAGCAACTAGATTTATATTAAGGTATCTACCAAGTGGTGGCCTGTATTACAGCTGAGGCCTGGCTGCACATAGACCTACATAACTACAGAAGTGGAATGAGAGGAGTCAGTTATCGTGTTAAGATTTATTGAGATTAACTTACCCACCACTCAGCATATTTTTTTTTTGCCTTCTTCCAAATAACCACTGGGACTGGCTGGTGCCTGTAAGCCAGAATATTTGAATATATGTAATTGGCATCTCCACCCATATTTTGTTTGTTTGGGAAAGTAGTAGAAGTAGGCACATCTTGTTTTTGTACTAGTTAGTGACTTTAAACAAAAGTCTGTATTAACTGACTTTCTGTGTTACAGCTTAGTCTTTTAAATTACATTTAGACTTATTTAGCAACAGCAGAAAACTTAAGAAATCACCAACATGCTTTGCAAAAGATAAATAAATGGTTATATTATCTTAACTGAAGTTTTGTTTTTGCTGAACATTTATAGTGTTAGCTAACAGTTTTATTTGCTTCTAGACATATTTAAAATAACATGCAGCTCATTTAGAAATAGGTTTTACTGAATGATTGCAAGCTGTTTGTGTGAACGAGTTTGTAAAAGTTTAACGTGAATTATATTTCTTTACAGTGTTTAGTGTGTGCCTTTGCTTTTTAAATAATAGCTAAGAGTCTCAAATGTTTTTAAGAGTTGTAAGATTAGTTAAGTTCAGACTTAACTACTGGGAGAGAAGTGCAAGGTAGTTATAGAAGAAATCTGTTCAACATGTATTAATAAATATAACTGCTTTTTCTTAACACTTTTTCTTTACTGCTTGAATAAGTTTTATTGCTAATAATTATTAACTAAACTTAGTGCAAGCAAACCTGATAAAAATTAATTTGTTATCCATGTTCATCAATCCCTTTTTGTTATAATAACCTACCTTCAGCTTTGTAATATGACAGGTCATTAACCATAAATACTTAACATGTTATAATCCCCATGATATATGTAAACAGATAATACCTTTTCTTTAATGTGTTTACATATTTATTTGGAACAAGGTCTTCTTCTTCTTCTTTCAGATTTTCCTCTTAGGGGTCCCACGGTGGATCATCTGTTTCCATTTCTTACTTTCTTCTGTATCTTGCTCTGTCATACCGGGTCTATATTATGTAATCGAAGAATCTCTTCTTCGAACACATAATAATCAACATGTGTATAGCAAACATTGTAAAGCACAAACGGCCACATCCTCAAATTTCTTCCTTGGGAAGAAATTCACGTGGCTGTAAAATAAAAAAACAAACTTTAAAACACTAATTAAGTGGGGGGCTTCACCCCCCCACCCCCTGATGTGGGGGGTGTGCCCCCCACCCCCCAAACTAAATATACCAACTCCGAGATTGCTCTACATTGAAGAAAAGGGCAATTCCTGATAGCGGCCTACTGAATCTTTTCCTGAGGAAACCTGAGGAAAAAATTTGAGGATGTGTCCATTCGCAGTTTACAGTGTTCGCTGTATATGTGTCGATTATTATGTGTTCGAAGAAAAGATTCTTCGATCACATAATATAGACCCATCACACCAACCACCTGAATGCCCTCTCTCACCACATTTATAAACCTTACCTTAGGCCTTCCTCTTTTCCTCTTACCTGACAGCTCCATCCTTAGCATCCTTTCCCCAATATAGCCATCATCCCTCCTCAGCACATGTCCAAACCAATGCAATCTCGCTTCTCTGACTTTGTCTCCAAACTGTGCAGCCTGAGCAGACCCACTAAGATACTGATTCCTAATCCTGTACATCCTCGTCAGACCCAGTGCAAATCTTAAGATCTTTAACTCTGCCCCCTCCAGCTCTGACTCCTGTCTTTTTGTCAATGCCACTGTCTGTAACCCACACATAACTGGTCTCAGTTCCCTCTTGTAGACCTTCTCTTTCACTCTTACTGGCACCTGTCTGTCACAAATCACTCCTGACACTCTTCTCTACCCACTCCACCTTGTCTGTATTCTCTTCTTCACCTCTCTTCCACACCACCATTACTTTGAACTGTTGATCCCAAGTATTTAAACTCATCCACCTTTGCAACTCTACTCCCTACATCCTCACCATTCCTCTATCCTCCCTTTCAGTCACACACATGTATTCTTAGTCCTGCTGAATTTCATTTGTCCCCTCTTTAGAGCATATCTCCATCTCTCCTGGGTCTTCTCAACCTGTTCCCTACTCTCACTACAAATCAAAATGTCATCCGCAAACATCATAGTCCAGGGGGACTCCTATCTGATCTCATCTTTCAACCTTTCCATCACCATTGCAAATAAGAAAGGGCAACACATGCTATTATTATCACAAACTGAGGTTCTAAGAAACTCCACCAAAGCCTCACCAAACAGCCACAATGTTTTATGTTTTACACCATCAGAAGTTAAGATACATGTTATATTTGACCAGTTACAAAGCATTTTCTTCCAGTGATCCAAATACTTGGAACTCCATCACACATTACATTTGGTACCTCTACTAATTGCCTTGTTATTCAAAAAAATAATTGATTTCATACCTTAAATCTCTGACTTGTAATGGAACTTGAGGCAATCACTCCAGACTCTAATTCCCATTTTTACTAGTTACAATTACTCCCTATTTATGCCACCCTTTTCTTCCAAATCACCATTGAATTTTAAACTAAAATCATGCCATTCAATCAGTGGTTAAGGGCAGGGTGCTATAAGCAGGGATTCAATGCCTGTTAACCTGGGAGGAGTTGAGCTGCTAACTGATTACATTGCTTCTAATGAGTCTGCACCTGTCCACTATGTGGAGTAGAGGTAATGAACATGCCATTTTCCATCGTCATCACATCTTTTCTGAGACCTTCACAAGTCCCAAACTAAACCAAAAAAAAATGACAGAAAATCTACAGAAAAATATTGGAGGGGATTGTAGAATTTCCCGGTTGCAGTTTACCTCTAATGGCACAAAGAGAGAGAGGACTATAAGAGTGCTGCCTGCTCGCCTTTCCTAGGAAGGAGAGGAGGGTTGGGGGTGCTTGGTGAACACATAGAGAAGTCTGATTTCCCTAGTGCAGATCAGACAAAACACTTCCCATGATTCAGGAAGCGGCCAGGGCTGCTTGCTGGCAATATCCCTTGCAGAAGTAAAGGAAGAGCAGCAAGATCACCCCATTACATGGTAGGCCATACAAGAAAAATTCTAAAACCACCCCTGATGGCTGTCTTAATGATGACCATTCTCAACTGATATTCAAGGATTGTAATCAGCAGGCAGCATGACAAAAAGAACAAAAAAAAATTCTCAGTTCAAAAAGTCTTAACAAGCAGGTAATTGTGTATCATTTCATTGCTTGGAAGGTACTGACATCTGCACCATGCAAAAAACTGTTTTAAAGAATCAGTTGGCATACTGCATTCCCAGAGTTCAGCTCTAGGCCAAACGTACCAGTTTGCAATACCATAATATTTATTAGGTATAAGTTAAGTATGTGAGCTGAAATCAAAGACAAGAGTTATAATTTGTACATGTATAATCTCAACACACTGTACTGAACACAAAGTCTTAGAAGAGTACCAAACACAATTTATGATTAATGCAAAATGTTTATGGAAGATTCCAGTTATCTGGCTATTGACTGAATAAATTATAATCTGGATGTACGTGTAAGATTGAACAGACTTTGCAAAGTCTAAGTCTTGACCACATAATGCAAAATCTCACTAGGGTTCAGGGCCAGTGCTAGTAATTTGGGAGCCCCAGCAAACTTGAGTTTGGGGGCTCCCAACAGAGTTATTTCCACATCTCACTAATAATACATTCATATATTAGTTTTGCATAGTCTTTTCCTATCCTTTTATGAATATGTGAGAATCTACAATCAGGCTTCTAAGTCATGCATTGCAGACACATAGACTGGCTTTTAGCTGCAGTGATGTTGCATTGTGACAAACCTATGTACCCCGTCAAAGTAGCCAGCCTTACAGAGGAACATTAAAACCACAAATCTATTTGCAATTACAGTCAGGCACACCCTATATCTCAGACGTAGACACAAATTAAACATTGCTAAGTATGTCATTGCAGACACAGGCTACACTGAGAAACCTATAAGGCTAGCTTCTGCTATGAGCAATTGTAACATACTGCATTGAATTACAAGAGGGCACTTGTGCAGCCTTGAAAGTTGCCCATTGCATACAAAGCAATGGAACAGCTTTAAACAACTGCTTTTTGTTGGAAGTCACCTGTACACCCCCAGCAGGGAGGGCATGTCCCCTTACCTTATGTAAACCAACTCCACAGCTGCACAATATTAAGGAAAGGAGAAAGCTCCAAAAACAGTGGACATAAATCTGAGACAATCACTTGATTAACTCTAACTGGAGGCTGTGAGTGATTTCTGTGGATCCACAAATGAGGGACAAACAGGGAACCCATCATTCTGTTGTGCATGAAATAGTAGCCTGGAATTTTGAAATGTATTTTTTTACAGTTTAGAATGTCCATACGCTCTCCGTGGTTTAGTTTTTGCTGTAACTTATTACAAATGTTTCAAAGATTTATTTCAAACCTAGTGCTCCCTTCCCCTCAGTGATTTTAGTCGGCAGTGTATTGCAATTCATACAGACCTGGCATTAAATGTTGTGTAACACATTCTACAGATCTCTATAGGAAATGGGGACACTCCTCTGCCACATGCAGACATCATCACCCAGTTTTCTGCAGTGTAGTAATAGACACAGAGTGCAGATCAAATGTAACAGTGTTGACCATTAATTTGTTTCTAAATAATGTCCATCATTTTCCTGCGCTTTACTCATTGGCAGATGACAAGCATTTGAGGCTCATAATCAGTCCTTCTTCATCTCCCATTCCTTCCAACAATATCCCATAGTTAAAGAATGATGAAACCCATATATGTATGTATGTATGTGTGGGTATGTACATACACACACACACACACACACACACACACACACACACATTCACATGAACAAAACTGGAACACAAAAATAATTTAATTTTATATATATATATATATATATATATATATATATATATATATATATATATAAAGACAACTTTTGCATGGGAGCTTTGCCCCTGCACCCCCAAAGTTAAATATACTAACTTCAGGCTCATACAACCATGAAAAAAGGGGGGGAAACCTTTGAAGTACATAGTGGATGATCTAATGAATTCAACAAACTGTATCACCAATGAAAAGTGCAACCATTTCAGCAGGCAGTGAAAAATGTGCAGCAATAAGTCATATTACACCCGTGTGTGTGTGTGTGTGTGTGTGTGTGTGTGTGTGTGTGTGTGTGTGTGTGTGTGCGCGCGCGCGCACTCAAAGGTTCGTGCTAAACCTGCATTAAGACCTAAAGGCTATTGGATAACATAGATTTCTTGATGTTATGTTGACACCTTATAGCACCAATCCAGTTCTGTAACCTGCTTTTGAATAAACTCAAAGTTGGAGAAGTGGGCTCCCTGTTGAAATGTCGTCACTTAAAATGCAGAGTGCCGACAAGTCAAAAAAAAAAAAAAGATACTGAAAACCCAGGAAAAAAAGAGTGACTCTCGAAGCCTCCCTCCCAATCTTGTATGTATAGAGTCCGAGATTACCATGCCTCAGAGAGAAAGGAATATCCTGAGAAATAGTCATCTCAGATTCAGTATATGCTAGTCAGTTTTTCATCCATTCCGTCTCTTTATTTTGGGACGTGCTCTAGCAGGTCCTGACATTTCAAATGGGTATCCTTATAATGTCTAGTACCTTGTTCAATTATCTATGAATAGTCTGAGTTAGGAAATATCATTTGTTTTTTTGTTTATTTATTCAGATAAACAAAAACTTTGAAATAAAGATCTCCAAACTCAAGTTTTTTTTTTTTTTTTCACTTTGCTCCTGCTGCCAATCATTCCCCTCCCCACAATGAGTCCATTCATTCCCAATCACCAGAATGAGAGTTGACTGGATGGGGTCATCACTAAGGCAGTGATTGGGTTGGTTCCTGATTTTTAATTTTTTTCAGCCCTAATGTCCACTGTAGAGACTCAGCTGAGCACAAGGTAGGGGGGGGGTACAATGACCTCACTGTGAAGGGCATCCTTTTACGTCCACAAGTGATATTTTCTTCAAGAACTTCACCCCTAACTGCAAAACATGGGAGGTGGATTCCCTGGTCTGCAACTCTAGCATTCCTTCAAGTACATGCAATCCTTCCACCCCAGGAAAGGTGAGCAGGTCATTTGCTTTCACTACTTCTTCTCCCTGCTTGGCTCCTCCAGTGCCAGGGCTGTTTATTTGACTCTCGATCTCCTGGGTCACAGTCAAGGCTGGATTCAGATGCACCACTGAACCGGGAAACAGAAAGGTTCTTAAGTACTCTTCAATAAATAATACATAAGTTAAGCAAAGTTTTCCCCTTATCAGGTGATATTTGTAAGTATGTATATGTGTTGGTAAAGTACAGGTATATAGACGTCTCTGCCTTGCACTTTAGTGTACTGACTGACAGTACTTTACAGTGGTAGTCACCATACAGACACAGCTAGTAACCCTATCATCAGTCTGCACTGCAGGCTGATCACCAAAATTTAACAGTGCATGTGTATAGCTACATGAGATAGCCTACTGCTTCAGTGGATTACTTCAGGCCTCCTTGGATATAAGCAGTGATCATTCAGTATGGCTTTTTACACTCCTTTCTATGCCATAACTGCTCCGTACCCTCCAAATATCCATAGAACTGTTAGTCATATGCTGGTTGCCTACACAGCAGATAGAATGGGCAGTTGGCTTCATTAGTATACAATGTTTTGACATTACATTCTCTTCTAGTATAGAGTACTTGAGGGAATTTTTGGATAGTGACAGTATTCTTGTATGGAAAATGGTAGGCAGACCTTTAGATTGCCACTGTATTCATGACACTCGGTGAGAGAGTTGCACTACTGCATTGGCTGATGGGTATTCAAGGACGTTCAGGTATTCAGTGCTAATTGTAGGTTGGGTGGTTGTTTCAGTTACAACACTGGCATGATCCCATAGACTGTAGCCCAGTGTCTCTGCTTCTCTCCAGGTCACAATGTTCGAGAGAAAACAAATTCTTTCCCAGGTATGTGTACCACAAGCAGCCCTGCAAATGTGCCAAAAGACTGATATACAAAGAAGAGAAAACTTGGGGTAAATGGTCATTTCAAGATATTTCAGCCTCATCGCTTCATAATACTGATTGTTTTGCTGGAGAATATGTGATCTGGTATGTTAAATGTGTCTGTATGCCACTACACTTTAAGCATGTTGTCCATGTTAAGTGAAGAATACTTCTGCATTGTGATTGCATGCTTACTTAGTACATGATATTGCTTATTTACAGTCACATAAGGAGCCTGTTTTATAAATGATGGTTTTGTATTGTTTTCAGTGCTATTAATACTACATGATACAAAACATTAAAACAAAATAAATCAAGGGCTTTTGATGGACCTAAAAGGCTCGATCGTTTTTTGAGCTGTCCTTGTTCAGCACTTGTTGTGTCTTTCGGCTTTTCCTGGTTAGGGGTCGCCACAGCGGAACTCCGGTCCGCTAATGATTGGCAGTAGATTTTTACATGCCGAGTTGCTGGCCCTGACGCACAACCTTCAACGAAGGTATGCCCATTCACGCATGTCTTCACACAGAAGACGCTCTAGCTGAGAATCGAACAGGACAACGTCTTAAAACACAGATGACATTCTAAAGTAAAATCCAATCTTTCTGAATTGAAATTTCAGACTTTAAAGTGGCCTGCTTTCTTTGCTCACATCAAAAGCAAACATTATCCAAAATGAAAATGAAAGGGATATACATAATACATTTTATATATATATATATATATATATATATATATATATATATATATATATATATTTATATAAATGTATGGGGGGGGGGGAGAAAAGAGAGTAACTTTTCCATGGGAGCTCTCCTTACAATTTACATCTTTATCAGCCACTGGTGGTATTTTTAATAGGCACATTTTTTACATAAAACCCAAGAACCTTTTTTTTTTTTTTTTTTTTTGCTTTGTTTTGTTTCTTTATTGGATTCTGAATAAAACTCTTTAGGCAAAACATATGATCTTCTTTGGCCTTCTTTTATTGTAAGTAATTTCTGGGCTTAGAGACCACATGGAAGAGGGAAAGCAAACTGCTCAGCTGTTAACAATGCTTTTTCTTGTACAAGAGCACTGCTGTTTAGCCATGACTTTTCCAAAGAAAAAAAAAGAAGGGATAGGAGAAGAGAGGATACGCAGCTCAATGGAGTGGACTCCCACCATATGAATGAATCAAGGCCTTCCTTGCAAGTCTGCCTGATGGATTCACCAATGAGCTAATGAGAAAAGTGGCCAGATGACAGTAGTTTTTGTTTTATTTTTAGCAACTGTACTGTGCAAACAAGCCCATGATCATTCAGTGCCATTAAACTAATAATTCAAAATGTTTTTTGTTAGCTTTTAAAATAATTTATACTGTGCTTCAATTTGGAAAGAGTCAGTAATGAGTAGAACACTATATTGCTGTGGTAAAATGCAAGGGCTTTATTTAATATCTAAAAATGTTCATATACGTATGCATTTGTTTTCTAAATAAATCTCTTGAAAGAATATTAAAGACTAGAGAGTCATATTTGTGTGGCATGTCTGTTTAGCACCACTCCAATCAGCCAAGTCACTCGACTACACACAACTTAATCAGAGAGTGGGGAAGGGGATGTAAAAGGTTCTTTCAGCACATGCTATAACAAAACACTGGAACAGTTCATATTATATGAAGATGCTAGAACAAGACCACTGTTAAAAGTATGGTAATGGGGGTATGATGCAAATCACAGTGTCATATATTTTCACCATATATAACCACACACTTACTGCTAAGTACATTTAGTGCATCTTTCAAAGTGACTAGAAAGGTGAATTGATGGTACTTGAGACGTGCACAGTTTAGGCTGTGTGTTGCCCATTCAGACTCAGAAAGTTTTCCAACAGCAAATAAGGAGGGACCCATGGGTGTGGCATGCGAAAAGACTGCCTGTCATCTGAAATACAAGTATAAGCAAGGGTTCAAGAAGTGTACTACTTACAGCAAAGTATCAAACAAAATGTCATGTTTCCCCTGGGTTTTATTCAAATACTGGACCCAGATAGTAGCTCCTACTTCTAAAATTACACGTACAAACACATGGGTCCCTACCTTGCAGTTCACTACTGGCTGTAAGACTTAGGAGATAAATGCAGACCTTCATACTTGTGGACTACTGACTGTTCTGGCAGGTACTTTGTGAAACTGGAAAAAAAATTCTTTGTGAGTGCAGTGGTACTGGTAATTGGTGTACTATGCTTTGGGAGGGATCTTGCTGGGAGGTTTTGTGAAGGAGGCTGTGGAATGGGACATGTTCTGATGGCCAGTGGTTGGGCTGCTGCACTGGACAGAGGCGACCTTTTGAAATGTGGAGACAAGCAGGGGACTAGTGATTCTGAAATCAGGTTTTTTGCTGAATATGGAAGGAGCACAGACGCACTCATGGGTGGTGTGCAGAGGCGCTGGAACGTCTTGTTGGCAGATCATAGCTTCTCGGTTTCTTCGGGCGAAATGCCGGTTCTCTTTTCGTGGAGGCAGAGATCTGGGCTCCCATTTGGGTCGCTGCAGGCGAGGAGCCAGGTGTTCGGGTCGCACTGGTGTGCAGATTACTTTATTTGGGGTTGCTCTTGTGGGGTGTTCTCCTTGGGGTCATTGTGGTAACTGCAATAGAGTTGTGGAGTCTGAACGGTTCGCGAGTCAGAACTCAGGAAGTGTCTTTGATGTCGCATTTTTTGCTGACTGCAGTAGCGATTGGATAGATTATTTGGATGCATGCAGTTGCTCAGCATTCTGTGTGGGTCGGACTTCGAGACCGCCGAGAGTGGGGGTGTCTGAGCACATCGGTGACACGGGGATGGGGAGGCCCACTGGTGCACTGTGTACGCACTCCTTAGTACATTCTGCAGCCACCTTCAGGTTCATGGTAATGGATAGAGTTGAGGGAAACGGATTGAATGAAGCGGGATGGCACAGTGTTTTTGATGCCGGAGAGGGGAAGTGGATAGTTGAATTGGGTGGGCTTTTTCCACCAGGTGTTGATGAGTGTCTGTGATTTGACCAATCAGTATGCCTTTTGTGGTTGATGTCATGCATGGAGGGGAGTTTGTTTTTTGCATTTATTGACACTGAGGAAGGCTATATAACTGTGGCTGACATGTAATAGATGTTGGATATGTTCAGCGTCACAGTTTGCTGGCTTACTTTGCTCTTCTTCTATTTGATATTCATGCTGTGCAATTACCATATGTGCAGGGGGGCTACTTTTTTACCTAATTCCAAGAATCATAGCCATATCAGGGACAGTACTGGAGCTAGGAAGGTGCTATGTGTACCTCATGTCCCTCCCATATGGTGGGAATGTGTTCTTCAGAGGTGGTGCATGTGTGAGATGCTATGTGAGCCGAGGACACAGGTGGAACTCCTGAGGGATTCTCAGGTACAGGATGCCTGTGGTGTGCTCAACATTCACCTCTACAGCAGCCTCCATAATGATGGATGTGGATGACCCCTCTCCCTTTAGTGTTGCAGATGGTGCCAGTATCTTACTAGGGTGTGTCATGTGCATGTTGTCATCATCAGCCACAGCCATCATGTTGAAGTCCTCCCTATTTTGTCTAGTTTTGCTAGACTGTCCTTCAGTGGAACCTGTGAAAACGTGAACATACATAATATCTTTGGTAGCCTACATACATATGCCCATATACTCTCCTATGTTATCCATATTAACACACACAAATGTCACTAGCATATTTTGAGAGGCATCCCTTGTTGTGCAGGTTGTTGCAGATCATAGGTGGGCAGAAGGACAGGTATCCAGGGAGGTCTGGGTCTGGCCTTCATTTTGAACATACAGAGGACTGTGGGATACTGTACTGTGCTTGACTGTACTAACCTGGTACTTCCCATAATATGATCTGTAGTTGCTTGGTGCCAGCTCATCTCTCACATCCAAGCCATCTCCGCTATGAAGACCCACTCCACCTAGCAAGAAAGCAACACCAAAACCTCTTCAGCCTTAGTGAGCCATTTCTGTGTTGGTGGATCACCCCTTGTGGTAGACCTGTCTGTCACAATATCCTGTATTTCTTCTTATCTGTAACCCTTCTTTGCACCTGTTGTATGAACACATTAAGGACAATGACATTTTGCATAAGTCTATGGCAGATCTGATCCTGATAATGCTCGGTTGCAGCACCTTTGCCCAGGAATGCATAATCTGTGTGCAGAAGGCCCATAGTAGTGTCCTATTCTCCTCACTAGTGAACTTTTCAAGGAGTTGCCTCCCATTAGTGGCCATGCCAGTATCGTTGTACATGTGGCCATCCTATATCAATCAATGGGTGTATATGGCATACAGTGGATCACACATGACTGTGTCAGTGGCCTTTTCCCCTTAGTAAACCTGGTTATTAGCTGCAGCTAGAGCTGTGCACAGGCTCACTTCCATATTTATGTACTGTACCCATGCCTCAACATGACTCAGGAATCCCCTTGCAGCATACCCTCCTTGTAATTTCCTGTGTTCACAATTTGAAATCCCCTCATCACAGGCAGCCTCTGTAGTACCATGCCAGTATCATGGGTCCCCAGTTATACATACACCTTGACATCTTCCTAGCTCTCCCCAACATCCACCACAGAGTACTAGACAGGACTCTTTCTTTTACTCTAGGCAAGCCAGATTTACAGAGACTATAGTTAAAATCCTTTATCTTGAGCTTGTCTGGTTGTAAGTGGAGTCATGCATACTAGTACTCAAGCTAACAGGAGGCAGTGAATGAGGAGGTTATGCTAATGAAGCCAGGTAATGCAGCTGTCTGTAATTCCCTGCTTGTGCACAATGCACTACTCATACATGTTGGCACATCTTATTAAACACAAAGCATGTGGCCTGTATACATTTGGCATGTGTATGTATTTAGCACATCGGTGCAGTACTGTGTTGTGTGATGCTGCTTGAGTGGGCCTGATTGGGTGTCCATGGCTGCATCAGGAATTGGGAAATCCAGGGCTGCATTTTGTTTTTATTTGCTTCCACCCATCCTTCATTTTTACCAACCCAGCTCCCCAGGTCTACCTGATCACTTCCTTGGCCCCCGTAGGACTTGATCAGGCATGCTGCCAATTATGGAACAAGGACACCAGGGTCTCAGCATGTCTGAGCTTCCACCTGGGGGGGGGGTCTTTTTGCTTGTAGCCTATCCCTCTCTCCCATGTGGTCTCACTGTATGCCTGACAAGTGGGTGTTCAGTGGAGATGTGCAACGTATATCCTTGCCTCAGCAGCAGCTCAGCCAATGTCTTCACTGTAATCCTCTCTTTAGGCATGCCTACCTTGTGGTGTCCCCAGCCTCTGCTAGGAATCGCCACTGTATATGCCAAGAGGAAAGCCTACCCACCCGAGGATAGATACACCAATTCCTCCTTGCTGCTTTGTTAGTCACTCAGACTAACTGAACCCAAGTTGCCTTGGTCATAATCAGGCCTTTATCCCTCTATGCCACCAGAGCAGTAGGGCATCAGCTTGGTGTGCCAGGAAGAGCGTGATGTTTCTGTTTGTCCTGCATAAGAACTTTAAGGAGTGCCTACTGGGCCATTATGACAGCCTTTTTAAGAAAGCTCTGGCAGGCATGTTGAGAAAAGCCATTGGCATCACCTATTCTAGTGAACAATGCAGGCGTTAGTAGACTGACCTGAAGTAGCATCACCTTCACATACTTCACCAATGAGAAATGCAGGTTCAGGAGAGGGAACCAGGAATTGTATTGTAAGCATTTTTTTTCAGCATTATTTCTCTTTTATTTAAAAGTACATACTTTGTTTTCCAGTAGCAATGGAGCATGGCCTGAACACTGTTGTCTGCCACAGAACTTTGAAGTTTCCATTTGGCAGGCAGTAATATAGCTAAGGTGAGAGGAAGGGGGATTCTGCCCTGGCCATAAGGTGTTAGGGGATATGACTGGGACATGCCAGTCAACCATTAGTACAGTACCAGTATTTCTGAATTCTGGTACAGAAATGAATTTTGATACGACTCTTCAGCAGTACTGAAAAACTTCAGTGCTTCATGTGTGGTACAATTACAAGTTGTAGTAAGTTGTATATACTACAAATGTAGCAAATGGTCCGCTACAGTTTAAAATTCAGAACTTTTTTTTTTCTTTGCAAGGGGGCAGGATATAGAAACAAGACTTGTCAGGATCCTGAGTTTTTAGAATAACCAACCAGATCATAGGCCCTTTTTTTTCTTAAAGTCGAGGGCCCCATTCTGACAACAACCCACCATATTCCCATTCCACTGTGTTACTTCTTTTGTGTTATTCCCTATTCCCTATTCCTTGTGCATTCTAACTGTATCCATCACTACTTGTCCATTCTCTGTAAGTATATGTCCATCCACTCTTCCTAATTTTTAGCTTGTATGTCTTACCCTGGTATCTGCCCTTCTTCCCCTAACACATTCACAGGCATCCCACAAAACCTTCCTATCCTACCCTTCTGTAAAACCAACAAAAAAGGGCTGTTTCACCACATTAAAATTAGCCTTCCTTCCTCCCACATTTCAAGCCTTATGCTTAACATTTTATGTTTTTGTCTGCTTGCTCTTCTCTCCTTTCCTGCCTACCCCGCCCCCCCCCCCCCATATTTATGTATATGCATATACCCACTGTTTTTCCTGTTGTGCTGGCAGTGTTTTGTCTGGAACTACACATCACTGGATTGTAAGCGCGAGCCCACAAACTTGCCCATGCTAGCCTGACGTCCCGTGACATCCATCGTGGAGCTTGCACTGTAGTGCTGCCCCTGCCATACAGAAACACAGTGCTGTTGTACCACTGTGTTTCTCTCTATGTATTTAGGTGACGCCCACTGACTACTGCATGCCTGATCAGCTCTCTGATGATTGTGTGGGGACGTCTTTGAATATTAGTGCTGCACTCCTACACAACGCTTATCTGTGCATCCCAGCCATCGTCTTTAAATAAACTGTATAATGTAACTATTGTCAAAAGTTGCAATAAGCAAAAACTGTAGGATTCATGAAAATAATGTAACTTGTATTGATTAGGAGATGAAGTCTCCTGTTGCAGGCTTCTTACATTTAGTTTACTCATTATCAAGTTAAGCTGCCATTTATTGGTGTCAATTGAAAATCTTCATATGTAGAAACTGAAATAAAAAACTAATGTAGTTACAGCATTGACTATACGTTAATTATAAGATTGCATAGATCATTCATGTCCCAATATAGCTTCTCCTGTACCTCAAATTGTTATTTATTTTACTCCTTTTACATTAAATCATCATTAACAGACATCACCCAGACATCTTTAGTCGTATACAGTGAAAACAAATTTACAGTCATAATTTAACCTTCATACAGCTTGTGTAAAGTCCCTCCATAGTTTTCCCAATATTTTTAGAAGGAGTAAGTTATGAACCATTTTGTTAAACATGGGACCGTTATTTGCATCAAGCAGTGGTAATAGCAGGTCTCCATTTTAAAAAAAGCTAGTCCTTTTCTCTAATATAATCAGTAACCGCCACAATCACTCTGCACATCTCATACCAATTTGTGAATAAAACTACACCCTCCCCTTTTCATCTTGCTCAGTGTGTTCTTCCTACAGAAAGCTAAGAATTTATCCCTTTAGAAGAGTTTAACAATTCCATTTCATCTGTAGCACCTTCAGTTACTTGACATGAAGCCGCGGTGGTGCAGCGGTAGCGTTGTTGCCTCACAGCAAGAGGTTCTCCTGTTCGATTCTCTACTGGAGCGCCCTCTGTGTGGAGTCTGCATGCCCTCCCCACGGTAGAGTGGTGTTCGAAAGACATGTGTGAATGGGTGTGCTTTTGCTGAAGGTTGGGTGTCGGGCTGGCAACTCGGCACCATAAAAATCTACTGCCAATTATTAGCGGACTGGAGTTCCGCTGTGATGACCCCTAACCGGGAAAAGACAAACAACCACCTTCAGTTACTTAACACAGTTCCTTCAAGTTCGTCATTGCATATTTTGCATTAGTGAACATCCGCATGCCATTTGAGGAAAACACTTTTATTACCACTAATAAAATCGGTCTGTATTTAATTTTCTATCTTTTGCAGTCTGTTATAAAATAAAGCTAAAAAAAGTCATGGTATATAAAGATTAATCACTCTTCCACAGTTCAAGTCAAACTGAATTAATATCCTCCAGTTCTCATATTTTTACTCTGTTGAAGATGATGACAATTGACAAAATGTCTCATATGTCAGTATTAAGCTACCTGCCTTTGTGGGACATTTTAAGCCTAGCCATTTACCCAATCTGAGAATCAAACCCTGCACCTTGTATTGTAAGGTTAACACCTTACCATTATGCCAACCTCCCACCTCATGTCCCAAAAACTGTTTTGTGAAACATTTTTTTTTTGTTACAAAAAAACCCATGCAGCTTCCGCCTTCACACCTGCTGGTAGTTCTTTCAAACATTATTTTCTATTGGCTTTGTCTTGCAACAAAACCAGCAGATGTTCATTATACAGCAGCTGCCCATACGTCTTAGCCACCTTAGCATGTACCTTACATGCCTTTTGATTGACTAACCACATGCAGTCATATTGTTCATTCAAAAAAAAAAATAGTTGTCAGCGGCTTCACATTCTTCCAGTCATTTAGCATATCCAACAAGCAGTCCTTGCAAGTGTCCTAAATCATACTGAATCCCTTGTAGTGTAGCTCCACCATCTTTTGAGTTAAACGTTATCATTGTCTATTAGGCACCATCTCCATTTTCAGATTGGCCACTGCTTATCGTTCCACCTTGCTCTCAAGGGACCCAAGTAGACAGCGACCTCTCATTTGACACCCACATTGCCAAAGTGGTTAGAAAAACATTCCACCTTGCACACCTCATCATGAAGGGATTCACATCCAGATCCAGGGATGTCATTGTACCCCTATATTTCTCCCTCATCAGACCCATGATTGAGTACAATGCCCCATTTGGTATGTACCTCACCCGGCATTTGCAACAGCTGGAGAGACCACAAAAGTACCTCACCAAAAGGATCAAGGGTCTCCAACATAGGTCTTATTCTGCCAGACTAAAGAAACTTCAGCTCTATTCAGTAGCATACCGCCTGCTCAGAGGTGATCTCTGCCTGACGTACAAGGCCATGTCCAATCAGGATCTGATGGACATGCTCCACCTCAAAAAATCCAAATCCATCAGGACCACAAGAGCTACAGACTTAAACCTCAGCATAAGTATGAATAGGACATGCTGGAGGGATAAATTCATAACCCAGAGGCTTCCCATGCTTTGGAACAGGATCCCAGTTCATATTAGGCAGAGGCCCTCACTGACTCTCTTCAAGAGAAATCTTGATGAGTGGATGGGAGATCGTAAGTTTACCCCAGGGGTCACATCTGTGTCACTGCTAGACAGGGGCACAGTAAACTAATTCTATTATATAAGGGGACCTTCATTGTGTCACTACTAGACAGAGGCACAGTATTCTAGATTTATTCTGTACATTTTTGTACCATTTCATGGGGTGGCAAAAGCCACATCACCATGGCTAGGCTTACAAATGCCCCAGGGCAGATAGCCTAGTACTATACTATGAAACTATGAAACTATGAAAAACTAAACATACACTGGGCATTCTACATGTATAAGTTTCCCACAGAGGTGAGAACATCAGGGAAACACCCTTGTTCAGAACCTTACTTGTTTGTCTAAACAGCAGCATGTGGTGGGATAGGACTCAGAGAAACTGATCTGCTTGTGGATGAAAATAATTCAGAAGTCTGTAGGTTTGTTGCCATAAAGAACTTACTCCTATGCAAGATATTTGCAATAAGTGACTTAGGTAGTCTGTTACAACCACAGTTCAGAATCATGCATGTACAGTGCTGAGACACAGGAGACATGGCTCAGTGCTGCATGTTGGTAGGCTTGCTCTTCTGTTTCTCTACCATTTTGTAGATGCAGCTACTCTGGTACAGCTAAAGTGACTTTCAACTGGCAGCTTTGTTTTTTTGGTTAATGAAAAAATTTATATAACCAGATACCACGCTAATTAGTGGTCCTCGCCCCTGAGCCCGACCTCAATGCTAAGTAATTTTTATATCTAATGACATACTGAGTGAGGGTCCTCTATGCTAAGCAAATTATTTATCTAGTTGAGTTCACCAAAATCTCTCATTAATTATACATTAGAGCTTCATTTGGAAGCCCTGTTTCTGAATTGCTGGCTTTGAGTTGATATAAACTCTGACTTTTGGCAATTTCATCTTGCTGTGTTCTGATGCTCATATTCCTTACAAGAAATGTATTTGTAACTGAGGACACTTGCATGACAATATAGTATGTGTGCCTTTATCACATGGTTTCCTGGTTGTGTTTCTGCTGGTATTGCCTTTTTTCAGTTTCTGTTTTGTTTTTTTGTTCTTTCAAAATCAAATGCTGAAACAGGCTAAATGCCAGTTCTAGATGTGGTGAAAGCATGCAGTAATTATTTCACCAAGTTGATTTAAAATATACAAAATATGCCAAGAGAATTGTGTCCTCAGCAAAACACCTCCACAACCTTGTGAAGGTGTATTGCCAGGCTGTCAGTTCTTTTGGAATATTTTCTATTTTTTAATAAACATTTGGGTTTAGTGTACTCTACAGTTGCTGGTAAATTTGAAAGTGTAATTGTGTAGAATAGTAATCATTTCACCAAGCTGGATTCTCAACTTGTGCTTATAAAGACTGTTATTTTGCAAGTTACCAAGTGATATTGCATTTTGTGGTCATACACATAAAATATAATGATAGCATAAAAAAGCATAGCTTTTATGCAAAACTACGGGATTCTTTAATGCATGCAGTTTGTCTTTTTCTTTCAGTTTATCATGTAGTATATTTTGTAATAGAGAGAGCTGAAGATTTTACTAGTGGTGTATACCAGCATTCCTTAAGACTAATTTTCAATTGTATGTTTGACTCTGAAGATATCATAGAACAATTTAATTTGATTGAATGGGAAAGGGGGTACAGCTATGCTGGAGATAAACTGGAAAACATTTTACTTTTCTTGCAGATGTTACACATGGAGATGTCCAAGAGAAATAAAACATTATTTTTAAGATTAACAATGTGATCTTTTGCATAGTTATATTAGAACTGGGGTGCTGCTTAAACACCACATTACGTCCTTCTGATTGCTACATGCACATCCCATATCTTTAGGCCTTATTTTCTCCAAGTGTTTAGCTGCCATGGATGGCAGGACATGAGCAAATGACTGTTGTACTCCCTAATTCATGTAAGGTTAAGCCAATCAAGTATGGTGACTGACCTCTGCAGGTCATGGAACTGCCTTATAGAGGGTGGGGGAGGGGCAGAAGCTGTGCAAGGGACTTCCTAGCAATGAGAATTCCACAGCTGTGCAGGGATCGGATTACCATCATGGACCTAAGTACTAAGCATGTCCTGCAGAACTATGGGCCAGGTAACTGCAACATAGTTTTTTTTTCAGTATAAGATCATTTTTCTCCCTGCTGTAGATAAGTAGATGTGCAAGCTGTAATTCAGTTTGAAAATCGGGTTTTGCATATTGATGCATAGCCTATTATTTTTCTACTCACAAGTTATCTTCATATCCAGCCAAAAACAATAAAATAATGTGATGTTAATATGCTGACTCATACATTTTGAAATAAACCTACTTACTTAAACTTTTGTAACGCATGTGGCCTTTCTTCTGAATCTAAAAAACGCAGGGCTTATGTAGTGCCAAAGTAGTCTGAAAAGCTTTGCTGACCTACACAAAGGTAACCACACTGTGGCTTGATCTTTCATCTCCAGGATGAGCACTGCAAATTCAATATTTTACATGTCTAATGATTTTGTTTGTAGTAAATGTATTTTTCTGTGAATTAAAAACTGCTCGATATTATTTTAGGACACTGGATCTGTGAAGGTTGTGTCCTTTTTCTGAATTTAAAACTGCTAGAGATCATTTTAGAACATCAAGTTAGTTTTCTTAAAAAATCAGGAAGGATTTTAAATATGCAAAGTGAGATTTTCAAAAGGTCATACGTTCCATGATCTCAAGCTTTATCACACAGTTACTGTCTGTTATGTTTGTGTTCCTTTATCATACATCTGTTAGCCTGTTATTTTTGTAACCAGGTATAGTTTAGCTCGCCACATAGAAATGCCTATTTTCAGGAGTGGTGCAGATTTTGAGCTGTTTAAGTCACAGGTTTGGAATGCCAGTTTCCTAGGATCCTATTAATATGAAACACTGGACAATAAGGGAACATATGGAAAGCATATGCTACTGCAGCAAGAAAGACTAGTAGCTAGTGTTGTAATGTTATAGCACATTTTGCTCCTTTGCAGTTCCAACATATATTTAGTATCTATCCACCTTTTTGGTATGTTTCTATTGAAAAATATGTGGGTGTGCTTCAAGGCCCACCATTTCGGAAAGGTGTTAGTCCTAACAAAGTACATTGACAGCTGTAGCTTGTCCTTGTGCAGCTGCATCTCAGTGTTCAAAGTTTGTTTTACTGATTCTGGTTATATTGCACTACTGTTAGACCTGGCCTGCCATCATGGCTAATGAGCCATAGTTATCTCAATGGCCATTTAACTTGGATGATTTATTGACCTCAGAATCTGAGGGCTAACGACAGTTGTTAAAATAGGGTCATCAACTTCAGCCAAATCAGAATCATCAGCGAGGTCATCAAAACTGAGTCAGTGATGTCACCGTCTAATCAGAGTCATGAGCACAGCTATTGACTAGGATTACCAAAATGTCCTTCAGACTACAATCATGAGCATGAACATAAAATACAAGTCTACAGAATTACTTTATAATTCAGGTTATGTTCATTCCTTTCTAGCTTCTGTCACTTTATTATCATTATAACTTGACCCCTTTGAGAATTACTTCATCAAGGTTGCTGTAACAATGGTTAGCCAAGGCACATCAACAACATTTTGCTTATTTTTATTTTCTTAACCTAGTGTTATTTCTGAACCAGTTAACTTATAAAAAATGTCTATTGTATATAACAGCAAAATTGATGCTAAGGGCTGCTCAGCAAATAAAACTTTCCTTTGCTGTTTGGATCCCTTGTCTTCCCATCACGTACAGTGGATGCCCTCTCTCTCCAGATATTCTTTGTTGTATTTCATTTGGCCAAAGAAAACAGCCTCAGTTTTGCAAGGTGTGTCTACAGCAGTGGTTAAAAAAGCAATTATTTAAGTTGAGGATAATCCTTTCGGTTACAGATTCTTCAAGTGTTGGTTGGCACAGACATTTTCCCTGTGGGGGTGCACTACAGTAGGCAGACAGTCTAGGGTGGATGGCCACCTGAAGAGTGCCATCTTCGTATAAGTGACCTAGACATGTGAGCAGCTCTTCATGGCCTGTTTACATTTCAGGATCCCCTCCCCTCAGCTAGTGACTGCATATGATGTGCATACCTCTCAACCTGGAAACATCAAAAATCTGGACAAAGTCTATGAAAAATAGGCACAAATCTGCACGCTGATTAACATAAAATTTGCATACATAATTATGTAGCCCTACCCACACCAATGGAACTGTGGGATACCAACTTTCAAATGGAAACTGAAGAACAGACAACCAAAATAAGGTCCCCCAGCCCAGACCCACCACTAATCCCTTCAGCAATATGTCTCCAAGTATGTACAAGCACTAAAATGAAGCGTTTCCCCAAGTGATCCATTCCCTCAGTGGTTTCAGGTATGCACAAGCACCAAAATGAAACATTTCCCTCACCCCAGTGATCCATTCCCTTCAGTAGTTACAAGTATGCACACAAACACCAAAATAAAACATGTCCCTCAGACCCCCCCCCCTAATCCTTTCAACAGTGTTTATTTTTATTTTATTTTTATTTTATTTATTTATTGGGAGTGTGTCTCTAAGTATGTACAAGCAGTTTTTAATGACAGTTATGCATGACAGCTATGACTTATTCACTCATAACACCCACAAATAAATTTACTTGTTACTGATTGCTGTTACATTTCGTTAACTACGCTCCCCTGATTTGCCAGGTTTACATCCAATCATCCTATATAGGACAGGTGCACATGCTACATCAGTAGGAATTAGTGTTAATCTGCGGTGGTGGTGCTGCGGTAGCACTGTCACCTCACAGTAAGAACTTGTCCTGTTCGATTCTCAGCTAGAGCATCTTCTGTGTGGAGACATGCGTGAATGGGCGTACCTTCATTGAAGGTTGTGCGTCAGAGTTGGCAACTCGGTACGTAAAAATCTACTGCCAATCATTAGTGGACCGGAGTTCCGCTGTGGCGACCCCTAACCGGGAAAAGCCGAAAGACACAACAACAACATCCAATCATCCTATACAGGACAGGTGCACATGCTACATTAGTAGGAATTAGTGTTAATCTGCGGTGGTGGTGCTGCAGTAGCGTTGTCGCCTCACAGTAAGACGTTGTCCTGTTCGATTCTCAGCTAGAGCGTCATCTGTGTGGAGACATGCGTGAATGGGTGTACCTTCGTTGAAGGTTGTGCATCAGGGCCGGCAACTCGGCACATAAAAATCTACTGCCAATCATTAGCGGACCGGAGTTCCGCTGTGGGATCCCTAACCGGGAAAAGCCGAAAGACACAACAACAACAGTCAGCATTACAAACAGGTATAAAAAAGGAATCTTCCAGCTACACAACTTCTAAACGCTATTTCACTAATTCATCTTGATATACACATGAAGCATCCTGCAAACACTGTAAAGAAGCCTAAAATCTAGCCGAACAGAAAAAATGCTATGTAACTTATGAATTTCTGATCTATGATTTCCAAAGCACTCCAATGACACATGCACATTACAGAAAAGACATTCCTCTAACTGGGTACATATCAGGCAGGAAACATTTCTTAGACTATCATTAGTATATTCTGAAAGTAAGCAGTATGTTGGACAACACACTGAGAATTTGGAACTATACTCCATAAGAAATATGGTACTTAGTGATAAAGGACGTTATCCAAATGGGGAAGGGAACTTTTCACCCAGTCAGACAAGTGAAAAAGCACACCATTCACTCAATAATCAATGTTTCAGACAGGGAAATATCCACTGGGCTAATAATGCATAAATGCCAGCCAACACATGCCTGTTATTATTATTACTGTAAAATAAAACATCAACAATTTCACATATAAAAATCAACCAAAATGTGCTCTTTGCTCTATAATAAATGTACAGAAAAGTTTCTAAGAATCTCTGCCAATTTTCCTGGGGCACACTGGTGCTGGAAAGCCCAGTTTGTCACCAACAAAAATGGTGAGAATAGTGGTTCATATACAGAATATCCAGGAGGATATGAAAGATAAAATGTTTTACAAAGCAGACGTGTAACCCACCCGACATTAAGCTGCCATCCAGTCATTACAAACATCAACATGACATAAATACTGAAATAAAAAAAAATAACTTCTTGCCAGGCCCAGTTGTTTTCTGATATGTTTCACCTTGTTCAATGAATCCAACAGAAACAATCATAAAATGGACAAGGCTGCCGGCCTGTCGCAGATGTATATGTAGATAATATTTAATGTCTTAGGTATAGAACTCCAACTCACTGCAAGCCAGCAATCACCGGCCTACACACATTTAACCATGCCCAATAAAAACAAAATAAAACACTTTGCATTTTCTTTCTTTCTTTCCTGTCTCAATTACAATAAATTTAAACTTAAAGAAGAAATTAGAAACTCACAACTCGCCTGGCCTACTGTTTCTCGTTTCATCCCTGGACTTTACCACAAACCTAATAGTTAATACTCGCCCTGGCCCCTGCTACTAGCAGTCTAGCAGAGGTCAAGTGTTGACTGTGGAACTTAAAAGACTACCTGTCATCTTGTCCTGTTTGGCCATGATGAACGACTGGACAGTCTCCTCCAGGAAATCGGTATTTACGGGAGCCAGACTTGGGATTTGTGTCCCAGAGCCAGGCTTTTCCATTAGGAGCCATTTGGTTTGAAAGATCTTGTTTTTCAGGGAAATTGAAGTTTCTCAAGTTACACTACCTCAATAGTGATAACTTAATCCCTTAAAAAAGGCCAATTTCCAGCTCAACTCCACACTGCTTCTACAACAAAGAAGACAAATTATCCTCATTCCCAGCACCAGACCTGTAGAAACCAAGGTGACAATCCCTGAAAAAACAGAAAGAGGTGGATACTAACTTCCAACTTTGGTTTAAATGCTACATATTTTGTCTCAGGTAGAGGAATAACAGCTTAGTATATTTTATTAGTATTAATGTTTGCCTTCAGTAAGTTAAAGTATATATATTACAAAATTGCTTTTTTTTTTTTTAATCTAGCGATCACTGTGGTATTTTGGGTTCTGATTGCCCCAACCGTGCAATTATTAAAAACCATCCGCACCCAAAATTCAGATATGATAGTGCTGCTTTTTTTTTGGGGGGGGGGTGCTTAGCAAGTGACTTTCATTGTTTGGAGCTGTTTCAGGAAGAGTTTCATAGCTGCTGCTCATGTCCAATGTATGTAGCTCAAAAATAGCAGTGTTCACTAGTGTTTCTGGTTGGTTTGAAAGTTACTATATTCTACTAAAAATGACACACACCAGTTCAAAATGTTGGACAATTAAATAAACAGTTGGTTGTTACATTTGCAAAAAAATGAAAATTACCACAAAGAAAAGCAAAAGGTTTGGCTTTTCTCATTTTTACCTACCAGTGTCACATTCCCAGTTTTGGTCCCTGCTCCAGCAGGATTAAGAATGTCAAGGGGCGCTGATACTTAAGGGGAAGAATGAACATCGTTACTAAAAATCACAGAAAACATTTATCCTTAGCGATCCGTTAAAACTGTTTGCTCGTGATCAGATTTTGTCAGTAAAACAGGGGTGAGCTGGATTTTAAGGGCATTAACCCAATACTCGACCTGGGGGGGGGGGTCTTCGCATTATCACTTGCTGTTATGTGTCAATTTTAGGCACCGGTGTAACAATCAAGAATACGTATTTTAATATTATGAATTCATTTGTAAAAATATGGTAACACTAGTGACCACGGAGGTTTTGAATCTTAAAATTTCAACAACTGTAAGCTATTAGTTCTTAAAATGTGGAAACAGCAATAAACGTAAATCCCAGTAAAATTTATTAACTGCACAGTGCGGCATTAAATACATTATTTGCACTTATTTTTTTATCATCACATTGGCTGTGAACCTGTGCATTTTACGTTTACCCATATTTATTATAAATAAAGATGAACAGCAGTAATAGCAAAGATAAAGCTGTAGATTACATCCATGAGCTCACGACAGTAATCCTCACTTGTTTAACTGAGATGAAAAAGTAAGCCATCCATCCAGACGTTAACTTCCCTGTAAAAAGGAAAGTTGTGCATTTCATTAATAGGGCTATTTACTACCTGTAAGTCTTTACAAAGAAACAAGGCAAAAATACTGAGATTTTCGGACAAAAAAATTTACATTTTCGCTACCGGTTGTATAAAACAACTAATCTGTATAGGTTCTATAGATTCAAATGTCCATATAGCAATGAACCTAGGAATCTATGAGGAACTCCTTAATACAGTATGAAATAACAAGAACAATTTACATTCTACAAGAGTGAACTTATTTTGTCAACAAAGGAAGTCCAGTCTTGTGCACCAGTTATGAGAATGATTTGTCCTGCATTTCTTTATGTTTCCCTAAAAAGTTCTATTCTGGTCATTGAAAAGCTGTGAAAAGCAGGCGGGGTGATGAATGATTTAGGAAACCCCGATAGAAGTGAAGGAGATTGGGCGATGGGTGAGCTAGGAATCTCTGACAGAGGTGATGGGGGTAGAGGCAATGGGCGATCTTCCAATTTACAGACTTTGTCTTTTGCCAAACACAAACAGGGTGGGGGTAGGAGGGGTGGTCCATCATCTAATTTAGGCTTGTTTTGCAGTGGCAGAGGGGTTAAGAGCGATGAGAGGTATTCTGATTTAGTGCTATTTAGGGTTTTCTGACAGAGAAAGGAGACTCCGCGATAAGATTCACTTCATGCCAACGTCAGTTTATAACCTGTCCGAAAGGTATATATATTACCTATCCAGTTTAATATTTCCCATCAAACCTCTCAACTGTTCTGATCATCTGCTGTCAGAAATGAAGGGGTCCCAGCTCACAGCTTTGTAGAGTACTATAATGACAAACATTTCAATTTAATCACTGCCATGAGTTATTTGCCAGGACTTCACAATGAGCAAGGCAACACCAAGATCCAAACTGTGGGTCAGTTACACACTTCTTTCGCTTCTGACTGCTGTGCTGTAGCATAAGACGGTCAGCAGCCAAGAAGGAAACAAAAAAGAGAAAACACTTTTCTTTACTTTCCTTCTGTCCTCCTTTCTTTCTTTCATTTTTTTTTACATTTTATGTAGATAAAACTGGTGATATATTTTTTAGGATAGCAAACAACTCAATGCGGGTAATGATTGGTGCCAAATAGATCAGAAAAGTTAATGTAAATATATTAAATATGTTAAATGAAATAACTGGAACTGGAACAAGTCTTTATTCAGTTGAACATACAGATGAGTGCTTTTGTTCATTAAATTTATGAACTTCTATTTCCGTTAACTTTTCTGATCTATTGGCACCAAGTCGTTACTTGCAGTGAGTTGTTCATTTTGGTTAGTTCATTTTTTGGCATTTTTGGTGATTATTTAGGATAGGAGTCCTATGACAGCAGGCAGACAGGCACTAGAAAACGAGCACTAGACTTAACTGGACAAAAAACATCAAGTCGCCTTAAGTAATTAGGTCTTGGGATGTAGATGTATGAAGAAAGTTATACCACTCCACAAGCAGCTGGGTGGGAGAATGTTAGAATTGCTAGCTGCAATCTGTTTCAGATGTAGCATCTGTTAAGTCTCACACAAACAAGAGGTTGGTGTGACATTCTTTGGTTGGCTGCTCGTCTGCCGCAAGTGACAGGTGGGTGCGAGCTGCAGCAGCAGCTGTAAACTACTTTTTTTCCCCCAAACTCTCTGACTCTGACTGACTAAAGAAAAAAATCGGGATTTGAAGGGGTCACTCGGAAATTCGTAACACCCTATTATTTTGCATCTCAAAACGGGAAATACCAAGGAATTCGATATGGTTGAGAGGTCTGATGCTCTGACAACATGGTGGTTGCATGTAACAGCAACAAGTGTGGGAAAGATTACATCGTATCCCTTGTTCTGGGAAGCCATACCATTTCTTTACTGCTAACCACATTTCAGGCGAGGTCAGTTCTCTCTCAAGCAAAGCCACTGTCTATTAATGTCGCAGGAATAGTTCCTTCATAGTTCATTTGCTTGGAACCTCAGTTCTGCATCTCCAACCAGTGTTACATGGAAGAACTATTACCTTCTCATTCTTCATCCAGGAAGTCAACCCAATGATGCAATGGTGCACAGATGGATTTCCCTATGCTTTTCCTCATTTCCTCTGATGATGATGATGATGATGATGATGATGATGATGATGATGCTCATGCAAAGCACAGATTCTGTTAAGCAGAGACCCCTTTATAATCCCCTTCTGGCCTTGGCAGGTATAATTCACTCTATTTTGTTTATAGATTTTTAGACAAGCCCTTGCAGCGTTGTGCTAGGAAACACATTCATGTCACAACCCTGTAGTGATCCTCACCCATTTAGATATTCATTCACTCAAACTCATGGTTTCTTTTCTCCAATTTCATTGACTGCCAGTTCTCATTTCCTTGCAGAAGACTAGATATTTTTTTCTTTTTAACAGCATTCTTTTTAGATGACTTAAAAGCACAAATTAATTAATTTCACTAGCTGGGCTTCACAAAAGCTTTTTAGCTCTTTTCCTGTCTGTTCTACAGTATCTTTCCAATAACATATATTTTGGCTTTATTTATTCTATCTTTGTTTCTATATCTCTATTTCATACATTCATTCAGGAATGGATTCCTATTCCTTTGCTTCCCTCAAAGTGTACAATGTCTTCCTAAGAGGAAGTTTCCTCCTCAGACCGCCATTCAGGATCAGGTTCCACGGTGGGGCTTATATTAGAAATGATTGCCTTTCCTACATGTGTGCTTCATCATCTGATATTTATATTATATTATATTATATTAGATATTATATTATATTATAGTAGATATAATATTATATAGATTATATTATATTATTATATCATCTGACATTTTATATTAGAAAAGATTGCCTTTCCTACATGTGTGCTCCATCATCTGATATTTATATTATATTATATTATATTATATTAGATTATATTATATTATATTATATTATATTATATTATATTATATTATATTAGATATTATATTATATAGATTATATTAGATTATATTATATCATCTGATATTTTATATTAGAAAAGATTACCTTTCCTACATGTGTGCTCCATCATCTGATATTTATATTATATTAGATTATATTAGATTATATATTATATTATATTATATTATATTATATATTATATTATATTATATTATATAGATTATATTATATTATATTATATCATCTGATATTTTATATTGGAAAAGATTGCCTTTCCTACATGTGTGCTCCATCATCTGATATTTATATTATATTATGTTATATTGGATTATATTATATATTGTATTAGATTATATTAGATATTATATTATATAGATTATATTATATTATATTATCTGATATTTTATATTAGAAAAGATTGCCTTTCCTACATGTGTGCTCCATCATCTGATATTTGAGGTATCTGTGTAGAAAAATATTCTTTTTGGTAGTGGCAGTCTCCTCCAGAGGAATCTCTTTTTATTTCAGTAAAACTCCCTTTTGATGTTTCTCAAACACACACACACACACACATATATATATATATATATATATATATATATATAAATATATATATAAAGAGAGAGGTTTATTTTCACTTAGTGCTAACCCTTACTTCTTGCTTAAAGTTGACAAACAGATCACTGTTAACTAAGGTATTATTATTATTATTATTATTATTATTCAAGATTCCTTTCCTGTTTATACTAACCAACATTCACTGTGTGTATGTTCCCACTCAGCTTAGATTCTGCATTGACAAATCAAAGACTTTGTGCAAGATGAACAGTTGTGCTTCCTTGCCAAAACCAAGCTAGGTCAAACTCACACTGTCAAGGGGAGTGTCGGGCTGCACTGTGCTCTGTCACAGCAAATATGGAAAAGCCTCTCCAAACTGTCCCAAGAACTTATTCCAGCAGAAGTCTAGTAGAAATGATGCCACTTCTGCTTTCTGTTTCATAATGCCTGAGTAGACAAGGTTTATGCAGCAGCTGCTTGGTCTTCATTTAACGACATTGCAAAACATTACAGTCTGGATGTTATCTCCAGGTCCAGGTCTTCATTTGTGGTCACTGTAATCCAGGGGATATTCCTATGATGGTGTCCAGTAAGGAAAATTAGCTTAGGAATCTTTCTTGCTGTTACAAAGGTTACCTTATCAGATACATCAATAAGATGTTGGTCCATCCCCTGTAACATACCCTCCTTTCAGCCGCCCTCCTTCAGTTTAGTTGATCTTGAGTTACTTTTCCTTCCCTCCTCCTGTTTATTTTATTTGGACATTCAACATTCATGGAACATGTGCTAAGGAAGACAGATTGAGTGTAAGAAATCCGGGGAAAGTTTGATGTGCTGAAGGGTCCTAATATCTGCTGCATCAGTCCACTGTTATGGAGGATGGGCCTATTTTTTATAGATCTATGATTATTTTAAATATATAATCTTTGTTTACTGCTAAAATCAGAATACGTAGATTACCACTGTTCCATTCATACCTAGGTCATTCACATTACTGTTCAGGAACTGACTGTTGTGACCTTTAAGGTAAAAATACATCTACTGGCATCAGACTTGTGCCACTGCCGGAGCTATGCAGTGTGAACCTGTCAGTCTTCCAGAGTATAATATGGGCCATCAAAAATAATAGCAGAAGGTCCAGAATCCTTGCATATACATTTTGTCTGTGTGTAAATTCACACCTTCAGGGCAATGGTATGTTATTACTAAACATATTACTACCATTTCTCCATTGTCACTAAATATGACTGATATATTTACGTTTTATTATATTTATCATGCACAGCTCTTAAGTCTGCTGTTGATGTCAAAAACAATGCAGGAGTGGGAGGAGAGAGGGGTAGCTGCACCAGGTGCAAGTAGGTAGGGGACATAATCAGCACCTTAGTGTAAAGCACTGATAAGCTCCCAGTATAGAGCTGTAGTTCGCTTGCCTGCAGGAGTGAAAGGCAGCCACTACCGCCGGTCAGGAATACAGGTGCTTAAATTGCAAGGACATTCTATGTGTTGTATAAACTGTAGCAAGGAAATACTTTCTACAGTTTAGGAAATTTCCTTGCTGCAGTTTGGGATTTGAAACTGTAGCATGAAACTCCTTTGTACAGTTCCAGCAGTAATACAAGGAAAGGATTTTTTTAGTACTCTGGTAGTCTGGCTGGGATGGGGGTGACAAACAGGGGACTGCCCAGGACTTCTAATGTCTGACAGCATAGCTACAGCTCTGGTCTATACTTCTGCTGTTCTTTGTTTACAGCACTGTCACAAACTTGTGTATTATGCAGTGGGAAATGTTAAAGTGGTTTATCCACTTGAACTGCATTGCAGTCCAAGAATGAAACAAAGCATTCCACATCAGGTTGGCAGGTACACTGAAAAAACTCTCACTGTAGTGACAGAGGCATCCACATCAGTTTGGCAGGTACACTGAAATGACACTCATTGTAGCCACAGAGGCATCCACATCAGTTTGGCAGGTACACTGAACCAACCTTATTGTAGCTACAGAGGCATCCACATCAGTTTGGCAGGTACAGTGACACAACCTTCATTGTATCTACAGAGACATCCACATCAGTTTGGCAGGTACACTGAAACAACCCTCAGTGTAGCTACAGAGGCATTCACATCAGTTTGGCAGGTACACTGAAACAACCCTCATTGTATCTACAGAGGCATCCACATCAATTTGGCAGGTACACTGAAACAACCCTCATTGTATCTACAGAGACATCCACATCACTTTGGCAGGTACACTGAAACAACCCTTAGTGTAGCTACAGAGGCATCCACATCAGTTTGGCAGTTAC
>NC_056743.1:883891636-883939136 GCF_019279795.1 Protopterus annectens | reverse complement strand
GTTGTTCTTAAATCTTTTCAGGCTAATTTGATGAATTCCTTATCTGAAGTAATGTGATGTGACTTTTTACGTATTGCAAATGTATTTATGGCTACTTGCTTTTATAGAAATGTTGAAACTTTGCTGGGAATAATTTGTGTGGGAAGTTAACTTTGGAGCTCTCGCAGCTAGAACAGTGTCTTTCCTAAGAGAAGAAAGGGTTAAATCTTAGACTGTGCAGGGGAAGAATTTGATGTCATGTTTGGGATTTGGTGTGCTCAGATCATAAGGAAGATAAGAAGGGAACGAGTTGTGTGGCCACTGCTGTCTTCTGTCTTCTCTTGCTCTGTCTTTCTTTTTCCTTTTTGCCTTTAGGACTGAAGACAGGTCAAGTCAACACATACCACATGTGTAATTCTAAATTATTGTTACTTACGAAAGGGGCAGAAAAAATGCAACTTTTAGGCAAGCTGTTATTGCAGCATAACAACCCGACAGCACGTTATTCAAGAAAGTATTATTAAAGTGCACTCCCAGTTTATTTTCTAATTTGTTATCCGTTGAAAATATATAGTGGATAGTGATATGTTGTTTTCTGGAGTCACGCAGAATGTTCGTACTAAAAGTTACAGGTACACATAAAAAATGTAAGTCTAAACATCAGATTTGTGTTTCTTTTCAAGAGGGACACTTTAATGGGTTACACAGTCATTTATTATCAACAGAAGCCTTGTGCCTTGATCTGCCACAGCAACATGAAACATTTGGATATAACGATATCTATAAATGCTTACTGTACCAGTGCATGATTACATTTCTGGACATAATAGCAATGTCTTTCGGCTTTTCCTGGTTAGGGGTCACCACAGCAGATCACTGGTGCGCAGATTGATTGGCAGTGGAGTTTTTACAGTGTTGAGTTGCCAGCCTGGTGCCCAACCTTCACTGAAGGAACGTATGCACATACACTCACACACACACACACACACACACACACACACACACACACACACACACACACACACACACACACACATACCTTCCTGTGTGTCTTTAACTGCAGGGAGGACATGCAGACTCCACACAGAAGGCGCTCTAGCCGAGATTCGAACTGGAGAGCCTTTTGCTGGGAGGCGAGAATGCTAACCGCTGCACCACCACAGCCAACACATTTCCGGACATAGTGATACATGTAAATGTTATGGTACCAGTGCAGCATTAAACTTCTAGACATAATGCTATGTATAATGTTTATTACTAGCATGGCATAACATTTCTGGATATAATAGCATATATAAATGGTTATGGTACCAGTGTGCCGTTAGATTTCTGGACAGAGTGGTATGTATAAATGGTTACAACACAAGAACAGCATTACATTTCATGGCAGCCTTTTGTGCCAAAAAGGAGGATATAAGGAAGCAGGTAGTATTGCTGTCTCCCCTAGTGTTGAGGTGCACACACTACGAGGGTGGAGGCTGCAAGGGGAGACAGAGTAAGCTACTGCAAGTGCTGGTATCATACATAAGTTCATGTAATAAAAAGTGTTGCTGAGATTTGGGACTAGATTAGGTAAATTGAAGAAAGATTCTCTGCAAGGTAAAAAGATATAAAAGTACTCACATATGATGTTTCTGTTTCTTAGAGTGTCTTTTTTATCTTTCTTTCTTTGTATAGGTGCTTTCTACACATACAAATAAATTGTTAGCTTCTTTTGTTTATTTTATCATAGAGGCATTTAGATTTAATATTTTTGTCATTCGTTTAGTAGAATTTTCCATCTCAGTCCCAGCAATCAAAGATATTAATATAAAATGTAAGGATTTGCAGGTACCGCTGTGGCATTAGTGCCTCTGTGGCAAGATCACTTAATGGTGGTTTATAGTTGGATTTTTGAGGACACTTTATGGTCATCAAAAACTCCTACAATTGAAAAATGCAACTAATGTTTAATGTGCAAAGACAGCATGAAAATAAATACATTTGTTTAAAAGGTGTTATTGTTAGAGCTCATATGTTTTGAACATTTGTGTGACTATTATCTGTTTTCTGGTAGAAATAAAGAAAAGAGGAACCATCAGAGCTGTAGATTAAGTTGTGCGTGTTTGTGTTAGTGGGGGTGGGAGAGTGGACAAGGGTGTCAAGTACATTAAATGAGTAGAATGAAGGTTGCAATCAGAATACAGAAACTTGAGTTCCTATTTTCCAGGGACAGCTTTAGACAAAACAGAGCCTCCTCTGCCCAGAATACACAAGTACTATTTGGTGAAGCCCTCCTATTCGACTTCTTTGAAGTCTTCAGTATAATTAATCACAATTTTGTTAACAAAGATGTTTTAGTTTTTGGCTAGTTAGAAGCCACATGTATAACTGACATGGTGTAGTAAAATGTGACCATGTCCTACTTCAGTCTGTCCTAGCTGACAGAATTACTCACGTTTCTTGCTTTAATTCCTTTCTGTTCAATGCTTGAGACTGAAGTAACTCCAATGGTAAAACAAACAAATCTATTCTTTTGGTGTCTCTAATACAATGGACTGTTTCTTACCCAAGAAGCACATACTAAACTTACTTTTTTCTTTTCTACTTCAACTGTTTCATGGCTTGATTCTTTACATCTGCCTCTACTTCTCTCATGTAAATATGAACATGATTATCACCGGCAGCTAGGTATGCATCCCCACCTACATGGAGTGCACATCATTACCGCTGTTTAAAACACTTAGGATGGATCAAAATTACTGAAAAACATGAAGCTGTTCCATCTAAACTTTGCTTTTGGCTTCTGTATAACTTCAGCAGACCTATTCTCACCATATTACTAAAATGGTATCCTCTTTTAAGGAATTTTCACTTATGTAATAGTTATGTCATTGCAGCTTCACAGAAAAACATAGTTAAGCTATGTCCCCATTTCTTCATTTTAATAAGTTACCGTAGCTCACTTGTATTATTGGCATCTTCTTTCATCTCCAGGTCATCCTGTCTTAGTGATCCAAATCCTCCCATGCTCCTTCTTTTCCTTTCCAGTTTCTTCTACCTACCTTATCTGTCTGTGTTGTCTCTGTCTCCCTCTCTTTTTATCGCCTTACTTGGCTTCTGTCTTTCATGCGTTTAGCTGCTAGCATTTTTCTCTCCCTTGTTTTTACCTATTTACTTGGGGTGGCACAGTGAACCAATGTATAGTGCTGTCACCTCACAAGAGGTTCCTCAGCTCAGTTCTTGGCTGGGATGCCTTCTGTGTGGAGTCTGCATGTGCTCCCTGTGTTTGTGTGAGATTACACTGTGGGATAAAATCAGAGGACCCAAAGGAAACTCACACAAACACAGGGAGCACATGCAGACTCCACACAGAAGGCATCCCAGCCAAGAAATGAGCTGAGGAACCTCTTGTGAGGTGACAGCACTATACATTGGTTCACTGTGCCACCCAACCCGCAGTGGTGGTGCTGCGGTAGCATTGTCAACTCACAGTAAGACGCTGACCGGTTCGACTCTCAGCTAGAGCATCTTCTGCGTGGAGACATGCGTGAAGAGGCATACCTTCGTTGAAGGTTGTGTGTCAGGGCTGGCAACTCGGCACATAAAAATCAACTGCCAATCATTAGCGGATCGGAGTTCCGCTGTGGCGACCCCTAACCGGGAAAAGCCGAAAGACACAACAACAAGTGTATGGATTGGACGCTCTAAATTGGCCATAGGAGTGTGTGTGAGTGTGTGGTATGGAAGAGTAATGGTGGCAGGGCTAGCAACCCAAGGTGTGAAAATTGACTCTAGATTGTCACTGCTTAAGTGAGACTCCAACCCCATGTGCAAAACTGGGAAAAAGGGGTTGAGGATAGAGATATCTACCCCTCTTTGTTTTCTTACTCTAACTAATCTTTATCTCTCATTTACAGCTTTATTTGCTTTGCACTCTTGTGCAAATTCTTATCAGTCACAGCTATGAATGTGGAACAAATTGTAGCAGACTGGATGAGGATGAAGAAGGACTATAAAATGATGAACTGGATGAGGATGAAGAAGGACTATAAAAGGATGAACAACAGTGTTTGTGTAGCAAACATTGAAACAGTATGGGGGTGCACTGAGTTGTTCACAGGCATGTTGCTCACAAAGGTTATGGTTTATCACTCTGTGGATGGACGGACATTCTTTCATTGAGTACAGTAGGTATAAATTAGAAATCTAGACAGCAGGCAGAGTTCCTAACCAACCAGCTAGTACGTTCTGGCTTCTGTGACTAAAGCAATGCATATACTTATTTTGGTGGCTTGGTTGGGCAACCTGGAGACCTCTGTAAAAGCAGAAACCCCTTCCTAGTCATCATGGCCAGCTGATCTGTTTCTGGACTTACTTATGTCAGCAGCTCTCGTCTACATTGAGGTAATATTAATTGCCATCTGTAGCAGCGCTGCCACTTTCTGCACCGGTTGTTTGCCTTTTTTTCCTTTTACTACACTGTAGAGTAGAACTTTATCTGGAAACTTCACACCCTGTAGAGAATGGTAGCAATCTCTTGCCCCTACCAGTCTAACTATAGACTGTTTGTCTACATCAAACAGCTTTGTGTGCAGGCCTCTTAGGGACTTGTGAACTCTGGGAAATTTCACAGTTTGCACTCCACAACGCATCACCTTTTCTATTTTCTAATGAAGTAAAACAATTATTTTTTTTTAAATATGTTTTTTTTACATAACTGATATGCAAAAAATTAATAGGTGGATAAACAAATAAACTATGAGTAAACAATTTGTAAACTGCATTAATATGCAGGACCAAACCGGAAAATTTCCATACATCAATAACACAGTAGGTATTCAGAGTGATCCTGCCAGGAGATATGCAAATTTCCCATATTTTTTCCTGTCTTCTCCAACACTGAGGGCACTAAATTTGCTGTCATCTAGTCCCCAGGCACTTCTGAAATACTAAATAACCTGCTGAAGATCTTCAGCAGGAAATCTGCCAGAATACTGATATGAGCATCTTTGTCTTTGCAGCATTACATCACTCCACCCCAAAAACACACACACACACACACACACACACACACACACACACACACACACACACACACACACACACACACACACACACACATACTCAAAATACTGTCCTTTCTTAGCTAAGATGAAATCTGTTACTGATACAGAGAGAGTCATAGTCTAATGGGTCTCCATCCATCCTCCTGTCATGACCCCATTTCCCTTTTCCACTGCTGTAGCCAGTCGCTGTTTCTCCTCATCCTCTGCTGCCAGAGTATGCTGGCTGCTGACACAGATGACACATCTAAGAATGCTACTTCCAACCCCGCACATTAGTATTTTTTGCCACCTCTCTATCCATTTATGGCATTGCTTCAAGTGTCTCCTCACAAACTCCAACATGCAGCCCCATCATCCCTTGACGTACTAAATGCAGACCTCAGGAATGGTTTCAGTAGCATCTGGACTGTCATCTTTTCATTGCCAAGGCTGGCAAATCCTTTGCTGAGTGAGTGAGGAAGTACTAAAAAAAAAGCACTCCTCTCTGCCCCACACTGCTGCTTATTGTCACCACTTCCTGGCCCCATCCCACTACCCCTTCTTTCTGCAACCTTACCACCCATCTTCCCAGTCACTCCACTGTCTGTGTCAACTTCCTTCATTCCATTTGGTGCTGCTATTCTAGTCCCTCCTGTAGTCTTATAGAAGTCCTTTACACCCTCTCATTCCTTTTGATTTTTGTTACTTCTTTCTAAGAGTTTCTCCCTATCTACATCTCTCCTCATCTCCTTGTGGTGATAATTCTTACAGAAGTCCTTTACACCCTCTCATTCCTTTTGATTTTTGTTACTTCTTTCTAAGAGTTTCTCCCTATCTACATCACTTCTCATCTCCTTGTGGTGATAATTCTTACAGAAGCCCTTTACAACCTCTCATTCCTTTTACAATCTGTCATACCCTTCTAATAGTTTCTCCCTTTCAACATCTCTCCGACTCCTGCATGGCCACCGCAGGCTGTCATCTTTATCACCTGACAGTAATGCCTGCACCTATTTTTCCACCTGGTCTACCTTCCCCTTGTCCTCTCTTTTGTAGTTGTCTCTTTAACTTTCTCCTTTCACCTTACTCTGTGCCACCCCATTTGTCTATACTCCATTAATGACATCTGTCCATGGCCATATGCTCACTGCCTTTCTCTAGCCCCACTTTTTTCCAACCTCATCCTGTCTACTTGCTTCCTTTCCAGTCCCACTACACTTTGTTGATTGATCCCCACATTTTCTGTTAAGCTGCCCTAAACCTTCTTGGTCCAAACAGCTGTCCCACAATACCAAGCACCGCAGCTGTCCCACAATACCAAGCACTGCAGCTGTCCCACAATACCAAGCACCGCACAGAGCTCTCTGCCATTATCCTCATCCAGTACTTGGTTCAAACAGCTGTCCCACAATACCAAGCACCGCAGCTGTCCCACAATACCAAGCACTGCAGCTGTCCCACAATACCAAGCACCGCAGAGCTCTCTGCCATTATCCTCATCCAGTACTTGGTTCAAACAGCTGTCCCACAATACCAAGCACCGCAGCTGTCCCACAATACCAAGCACTGCAGCTGTTCCACAATACCAAGCACCGCGCAGAGCTCTCTGCCATTATCCTCATCCAGTACTTGGTTCAAACAGCTGTCTCACAATACCAAGCACCGCACAGAGCTCTCTGCCATTATCCTCATCAAGTACTTGGGTCAAAAAGCTGTCCCATAATACCAAGCACTGCAAAGAGCTCTCTGCCATTATCCTAATCCAGTACTTGGTTCAAGCAGCTGTCCCACAATACCAAGCACCGCGCAGATCTCTCTGCCATTATCCTCATCCAGTTCTTGGTTCAAACTGCTGTCCCACAATACCAAGCACTGCGCAGAGCTCTCTGCCATTATCCTCAGCCAGTGTACGCTGTTACTTCCTTAGTGTCTCAATCCTGGATCCCTCCATTTGACAAATTAAGGAGTATTTAACAGCATAAGATGATTACTAATAAATTTACCTTAGAATGTTTTTTTCAGGCACAGAGCAGAAATGTGCACCTTTATTTTATTCTAACAAGGCATACTCATAGTTTTTTAGAAGTGAATAATTATCATATTGTAGGCTTTGATGGGATATGAGTTTATAAATCAATGCCTCTGCACCATTTTGGAGACCCTTTCCTTAGCAGTCTTTCTGTGCTGTTTTTCAAGTTACAGATACCAATATGAGTTTGGAGATGCTTGTTAGTGATGGTAAAAGATTAGATGACTAGTTCCAAAAGGGCAAGCCAGTAACATGGTGGTTTAAGATGGTGGAAGCTACACTAGTAATACTGTATGTAGCCAGTGAGCATGCTCTTGCCTTCAGTTGTGGGAGCTTGTGTGTGTGGTCAGTTATCTGCCGTCCGGTGCAGGCAAACTGATAGTGGCTGTGGAGGAAAGAGGGTACCCGAAGAGGAAACATATTGTAAGCTGTGTGTCATTCTGCATCAAGGAAGCAACCTTGCATGCTGTTAGAATGTTCATCACACCTGCTATATGAGCACTTCACATTGGTGAGATGGGTCAATGGAAGCAGAGAAGCTGCCTTGGGAAGGAGAACATAAAAGCAAGGTAGATAAAATGTGCAAATACTGCTTCTGACAATTATCATCCATTACTGCCCATAAACTGTTGTGCACTAAGCCATCCATGATCCAGATCCATATTCTACACCTTATAAAAAAAAATCTAGATCCATTTTCTACACCTTATAAAAATGCCAGTTGTCAAGACTTTGTAATGGTTTCTCTTCAGCATTTACTAAGAAGAAGTTACTTCTTCAAGGGACTGCAATATGAAGCAGTGCACATATACCATAATTGTAGTGAAATTAAAAAGAACTTGGATACTTAGCATGTTAACTCTGAAGAAAAGACCAGCAACAATAGATTTAGTGCCACTCTGGGCCTATGATATATCAGTAGCAATGAAAACTAAATGGAGAGTGGCTACATGTTACATTTCATAGGTTTATAGGTGGGATGACGTAAATGACGCTAAATTATGCTTGACAGTATTGTAACCACTGAACTAGAAAGTAAGCTTCCTCTGGAACTGTACTGTGGTATCTATGAGAGCACCATATACTGTGTATGAATTGGAATGAGGCATAAGGAAAAAAAATCTCAGAGGTTGTACAGAAGCCATCCAGGGTATTCTCGCATGACTCAGTTTTTCATTGCAGTCTAATACCTACTAATAGTGTAAAGGGGTCTGCAGGGTGACTAGCTTTACTGAACCTTCTAGCCAGAAGGAGAACAGCATGCCTCATGAAAGAAAATCATCTTGTAAAATCACAGCGAAGATATTTGATAAAATGCCTTTTAATACTGCTGTGGAGTACAGGCACTAATATAATGGCTTACATAAGGGGCACTTCCATGCCATGCAAGACATGAGCATTTCGAACAACCCTTTGGAGTACATCACATACAAAGGAACAATTCGAGTCTTCTAAATTTACCTGGATATTCTGGTTGATGGTAGAATTATATCAGCCATAATTTAGGGAGCTACTTCCGAGCCCTGGCTTTGTAATGTGATTAGTTTCCTGATATGGAGAAGCAGGTGGAGATGGCCTGGGGTTGGCCCTAGAAGTATGTGTATGAAGCAGATGGTTAGTTGTTAGTGTTGTAGTGTGCTTATGGATAAGTGAGTAGAAGATCGCTTATTAAAAAACAAGAAAAGGGTTACAGGATTATGTTATTTTCTGAGAGCCCCATAACACTTGCAGGATGTAGCATACTTTACTTCTGAGCTAAATTAAAAGTAAAGGTTCAAAAATTCTCTGTTACATTAAGTATTAAGTTGTAAAGCTCCCTTGTCAACTACTGGTTTGAAATTTTGACTATTTTAGGTAATGTTTATTATTTTCCCCCTGTTGCTAAGTAGAGTAACATTATTCACATTTGTTTACAAAAGGGTCGCGTTTAAAGTTTAGCTGCTTCTCCAGGGCTCTAAAAGAACTGCAATCAGTGAAAACTGGCAGTTTCTTCATGGACTAACAGCATGAATTAGTTCAATCAATACTCTTTGTTTTCCATTTTTTTTAATTTCTATGCAGAAGATGTACATTATATTGGGATGACTGATATTCAGGGTGTTTTCTAGAAGACAATAATTATTCAGATCTGGTATTCTAACAGATGGCTATTACTCTGAACATGGAAACATTTCCTTTCACTGTAAGTGTCATAATAGCCTTAACTTTCACTTGGGAAGTCGCTGAAGTTTGGTGTTCCAGGCCCGCATGTCTCATAGCTGCTTCTAATGTAACAATTTTCCATTAGATTTCAACAAGGAGCTGGAGGTTCTTCTGGATAGGTCACAAAACTGTTTCATTAGTTTTAGAAATGTTCTGCTTCTCTGAATTAGGGCTGGGATACAGCAATTCTAGTCTGCAGACATCTGTTAGAGCTGAGGTTAAGCGGTAGATCTGCCCAACGTAAGGTGTGATTTTAATATAAATCATTGCAGTTAGTGCTTCATTATGGTAGAAGGGAAAATTCCAGAGTCGGAAGCAGTGAAACAAAATTATTTGGGCAAGCAAAGGAAATCATAGCATTTACTGTAAACTGATAATACTACACATTTATACCCAGGGCATGGCAGAAAAAGGTCAGTAGACCAGTTTACTTACCCGTCTATCAAAATGAATTAATAACAAACAAACAAAAGCTAATAAATAAAAAGTAAATAAGGTACTTGATATACTGTGGCTTACTCAGCGTGATATTTCAAGATTAGTTTCAAATGTGTATCTGGGGTTGCATTCCTCCATCTTTTACCATAACACAAAGCATAAACTTTGCTGTGTGTGTGTGTGTGTGTGTGTGTGTGCGTGTGTGTATGTGCGTGCATGTGTGTGTGTGTGTGTGTGTGTGTGTGTGTGTGTGTGTTGGGGGGGGTTAGCATAACTAAAACAGGAGAAATCATCACTAGGACCGAAAGAAGCTTGAATAAGGTACAGTGTGAAGGGTAAAAACATCAGTGGTGCCACTAACCATGTGGTATCATAGTACTTCTACTGTTGCAATACTGAGTCCACGTTGGTAATGTTTTTCATGTAAGTGCATGTAAATAACCAGCAGGAAGGAGTACATCCAACTTGTAGATACGTGGAGGGGCTAAGAAATTGCTCTGTTTTTTTTTGTTTTTTTTATAACCGTCTTCAACCTAGAAGGTTCATTTTAGTACAGCCTTCATTTTAAAGAATGGCTTTCAGCCACCCCTACGTGTTCTTGATTCTGCCTCTTCAGTAAAGTAAGGTGGTTTATGATGGACAACAGCATGATTAATCATAGGAGCACAGCTGGACAGACATGCTGTGCTTGGTAATACTTTTCACAGTAAAATATTATGACTTTCTCTCAAGCTTTTTATCCTGGTTAGGTGACAAGTCTGTCTGTCTACACAGCGGCGAAAAGTAAATTGATGTGGAATAAGTTAGTAAGCCATATTCATGTCTTGCACTTGCTATCTCCAGGAAACAGCATGATGCAAAGAAGGGCTGCAGAGACTTTTATGTTTACAGGCCACCAAAATTTATAACTGTACAAAAGAGAATCTCAGCGTGGTCATCATATGAACACACCTTTGATGTAGCACAGATGACCACAGAGTTCTGTGAGCCTTATGGTTGCTGCATTTGCTGTAAGACATAGAGGATGGAGAAGATGAGAAGTCCAGTGTGTGGTACAAACAATGGTAGTCTCTGTATCCCTCTCAGAGAACCTGACTGTTAGTGCTCTATCCTTTCACATTTACTAGATCTGAATACATTTTACTTAACCCAGCTTACTGTACATATTTAAATGTTTTCCATTCCATTGTCAGAAAGAAATTGTTGCACAAATAAATATACTGATTAAAAAATAAAACACATTATGAAAGTCTGTAAGTCATGGGAAGGCTTAACAAAAAAAAGTCTTGCATCTTAGTGATACAATCTGCCAGGCCTGCAAGAAAAAGAAAATAGAATATAGGGTCTAAGAGAGTTCTTCTATGTTATAAATGTTTGTCTTTTTTATATAGTTATATATTCTTTTGTACATATCCAATTTTTGTTTTCTTTTTCCTGCATTAGCTCTGAAAGTGGACAGCCAGTAGAGCCAATCTGGTCAGCAAAATGTAATAAATACATAAATACTTACAAATTGAACCTTTGTGAGTAATTACTAGGGGAGTTGTGGATCTTCCTTCGCTTATTATACCATTGCCTCCAGCAGTCTGAAGTTGTAAAGACATTAGGCTAAGAATGTGGCTCTCTGATTGACTTGGTATCCAGTCAGGTACATTTTTTTTTTATTTATTAGCTTGTATACTCTCTACAAACTGTAAATAGTGTGGCAGGAAATGAATACAAAATGCTGAGCCATAGTATTTTCTGAAATGGGGCGGCCATGGTGGTGCAGTGGTTAGCATCGACGCCTCACAGCAAGAGGTTCCCCGGTTCGATCCTCGGCTGGGGTGCCTTCTGCGCGGAGTTTGCATGTCCTCCCTGTGGTCGCGTGGGTTTCCTCTGGGTGCTCCGGTTTCCTCCCACATCCCAAAGACATGCTGCAGGTGGACTGGACACTCTAAATTGGCCCTAGGTGTGAGTGCGTGCATGTGTGTGCCTTCTGTGGAAGGTTGGGCGCCGGGCTGGCAACTCAACACTGTAAAACTCCACTGCCAATCATGAGTGGACAAGGTGATCCGCTGTGGCGACCCCTAACTGGGAAAAGCCTAAAGAAGAAGAAGTATTTTCTGAAATGGGTGGTTAAGCTGAATATTGGACTAAGTGTAAGCAGCTTACAAAGAGTAACAAAATGCATACTGATCAACAACAATTTTTGAATCTTTGTCAGTTATTTACTCCTTGGAGCCAAGTGCAAGTTTTTTGAATCCCAGATGATATATTCTTTCTTCTCTTAGATCCCTCATTAACTTTTTGCATAACATAACAAAGCTCAAATAATTTCTGGGAACAATGTCCTATACTTTCTGTGAATTTGTGTTTCCATGGAGGTAGTATATTTACAGTCCAGGGGTTTGGTAGCAGAGATCGACTGGAGGGACAGGGGTACTTGCCCCCTGCAAGAAAACAGTTTGGTACTGTTTTACTGCACTTGCACTTAACATTGTCTCTGTGTCATTCTCTCAAAAATAGTCTTTTCTGTTTCTGGGCCAAACCACAGTACAGTCTTTCTTTACTCCAAACATCAACATATTTAACACCTACTTTTCATGTTACCCTCCTCCGGGGAGGGGGAGGGGACATTTCAAGGATCCTTTCATCCTGGCATCCCAAGGCTTTCCTCCCATTTTCTCTAATGATTATGTTTTGTTGAGAAAGCCAGATCACTGAAGTCCAAAGCCATCCTCACTGCTCATTTTTGGCATTGCCAGCCATAGCTTTCATTGATCCTGCATGTATCTACTAATGAAACTGATGCATCTCCATCTATTCAATATACAGTTGTTCAGGTATATCCCACTCAGACTTCTACTTTATAAACGTATAGTGCAGTTACTTCAGTTCCACTGGTGGCCAGTAATACCATTTTTTTTGGCTAGAGTAGTCACTGACATTATATCTTCTCGAAGACCTTTTACTAAGATGATTTAAAAAGATAACTGGACTCGATTTTTTCATGTGGGTTTCCAGAAAGGGTTCAAATTCCTTTATCAGCTCCTGTCCCTTCCATTTTGAAATGTTTGATTCTGCCTCAACTTGCCTTGTCTCAAAGTTCATTTGACTGATATACCTACTTGACATTCCAAAATATTTTATTGCTTCCTTTAAAGTCTTGAAAGCCTTTTTATGTGGCACATTCTGCACCAATCTTAGGTCCACTTCTTTTCAGATGCTGTTCAACTATGAGACATTTACTTTTCTTGAACCCATTGCATCTGTACAGTTAATATTCCTAAACTGTAAGACCATGTTTCTAGTGGTCATTATTTCATCCAGATTCTCAGTTACAGATTCTGTGAGTAAGAGATTTTTGCTTTGTGTTCCCTAAAGACAGGGTGATGCTTAGAATAAACTCCTTCATTTTGCTAAAGGTAGCTACAGAAACAAATTTAAATAAAACCATAAACTTATCTGTCTTCTGTCCACATTATTCAAGTAGTGGGGATTGCTTCCCCCATGTTATGAGTGTTCACAGACAGCTGAAGTTCTAAGTAAGTAAGATCAAGTTTTTCTTGTAAAGATGATTGACAATCTGTTTTACTTATGAAGACAAAACCAGGGCCAAAAAAAACCTTCTAAATCCATACTTACTAGCTGGTTAGCCAGCTGCATGAATCATTAAGTAGTGTCATACAGAGCATGGTTAGGCCCTGCCTACATTTCCTAGGGCCTGTTCTACTAAAGCTGCTGCTACGGGTGTAGCCCTCCCAATTATATACCAGTAGAAGATGTATGTGTAACTGTAGTGTGGGCTTCCTTTAACACATTTGCAAGACATCACAAGCTAAAGTTGACATTTAGTTCCAGGGCTTTGCCTAGTCTAGTGTTATCTGTGGTATGTTTCCAAAAGGATAGCCAGCTAGAAATACTGGCTTGAGACTTTGTCCTTCTGGTTAAGCAGTAAAGATGTTTCCTTACCAGGTAAGAACATAATCTACTCACTGTAATGCAGATCTGTAAGGATAAGTTTCATCATTGTAATACTTCCTTCCATCTTCCTCCTCCTCTGTTTATGTTTAGGAGACTCCTTATGATTTCATCTGTTTGTTGGTCAGCACTATGAAGTTTTAGAAAGAAAGGTAAATGTGGTGGGTTATGGGAAATAAAAGGGTTCCTGTAAGTCTAAACTTTTTACTGTTACTCGCTCATAATGTCTATAGCACCAGCCCTACTGGTTATCAAAGATGGCATTCTTTTAACAGTGGTAACCAGTGGGGCTAATACTTTCAGTGTTCCCTTAAACTGTCTTTTTGCCAAGGTTACTGTACAAAATGCTTTGGTGCCCAAACTCACACTGCATAAACTGTTTTCTTAATGTCACTGTTTAATCTTATTCATGTCACCAAGTCCGCAGTAAAACTGCTTTCATGCCAGAAATTGCACAGTATACATCGCTTCAGTAAGTAGCGGCTTGCCAGGGAAAACTTCTCCTTGTACTGCTTTTGTGTAAGTCATGTGTGTGCATAACCCACTTAGTATAAACTGTTTGAATAAACAGCCTCTTGTTATGGCAATATCAATCTGTATAGCTTCCACATAAATTGCTTTATGCCCCCAAAGTGCTGTGCATATTTTTTTACTATGCTCAGTGCTTAACTTCTTTCTATTCAAATTTTCTTACAACCTTAATTATTTATTCATACATCATTTACATAAACAATCCTGCTGAAGTCATGCCAACATAAAGTTCTGTTGTGCTATTTATTTTCTGTTTTTCTCTCTGATTTTCTTAGCTGGCAACCCATAAAGTATACCATATAATATGAGCCACCCTTGTCTCCAGTAGTATTATACACAGTTATAATGACATACTTCATGACAGGTATTACCAGGAATTGCAGTATAGGTTAAAGTGTTTTGTCAGTATTCTGATCTGCATCACGGCATCTGGTGAATTAAGTGATGCCTTTCTCTTCTTGTCATCCATATGTGTTTGAGATGTGTTTTAATAAAAAGGAAAGATTTGTACACTTTTTAACAAACTATATCTCCAATAAATCTTGTTTCTCTCAGTGATATCACCCTGGGGATATCATCCAAAGACTTTAATGGACAGCCCCCACCCTCATGCATGTGCGATAGTGTATCCATTAAAGTCTATGAATGATTCATATGCTATCCCTGAGCTGATGTTATGGTGTAAAAGTGAAAAGAACTTATTTGTGAGGCTGGTTTATAGAAAAATCATACTTTATTTCAATTTTAACAGACAAAATGGGCATTCAAAAATTGAATGGTCAGAGAAAAAATGCATTACAGTGCCACAGGCAAGGCATACAGTTTTGCAGTGGTTATGTTATAAACTGCATTACAGTGCCACATGCAGGGCATACAGTTGTGCAGTGCTTATGTTATAAAATGCATTAGAGTGCCACAGGCAAAAATGCATTACAGTGCCACAGGTAAGGCATACAGTTTTGCAGTGGTTATGTTATAAACTGCATTACAGTGCCACATGCAGGGCATACAGTTGTGCAGTGCTTATGTTATAAAATGCATTAGAGTGCCACAGGCAAAGCATACATTTGTGCAGTGGTTATATTATAAACTGCATTACAGTGCCACATGCAAAGCTTACAGTTGTGCAGTGGTTAAGTTATAAACTGCATTACAGTGCCACAGGCAAGGCATACAGTTGTGTAGTGGTTACGTTATAAAATGTATTACAGTGTTACAAGCAAGGCACACAGTTGTGCAGTGGTTATGTTATAAATTGCATTACAGTGCCACAGGCAAAGCATACAGTTGTGCACTGGTTACGTTATAAGCTACATTACAGTGACACATGCAAGCCATACAGTTGTGCAGTGGTTATGTTATAAATTGCATTACAGTGCCACATGCAAGGCATACAGTGGTACAATTGGGAGTATTATAAAATGGTGGCAAAACACTTTAATGTATACATTCACTATAGCCTTATCCAACACACTAGCACTCCTTAAAAGGTGCACACCCACCTGCATGTATATGCCATTGTGTTGCATGTGCTATGGGTTGGTTGCTTCATTAATTATAGTTTACGTACAGGATCCCTAAAGAGAGGAAAGCCCATGTGTTTTTTAACTAGACTGTTGGTCTTCAGATTATACTGAGAGTTCTTTTGACACCATGCATGCTGCTCAGAACTAAAGCAGTCTTAATTATCTCATGGGATTCTCTGTATATTCTGCTGTACCATTTAGACCCTCATATTTTTGCTTTTCTCTTTCTGTGTATGAGTCTGTGTGTATATATATATATATATATATATATATATATATATATATATATATATATATATATATATATGTATACAGGGAGGCATTCACAGTGATGGAGCACAGAGGTTTTGGTGTATTCTGCTTTGCATCAAATTCATTTGTTTGATGCATGCAGAATACTTAACAGTCTGCATTCCACACTGTGAAGCAGTGTAAGTGAACCTGTGTGAGCTGACACTCCACTACCAACTTAGTTTATGTCTATCTCGTGTTTCAGCGTGAGATCAGTGTGAGAGCACTAACAGTGCGGTAAGGAATTTTTCTTTTTCTTTTACTGTTGTATGATCTCAGAGTTGGTATATTTAATAGGCAGGGACATGGGAAGGTGCTGAGAGGTTTTCTGACCCCTGAAAAACAGTTCTTTATTTTCAGTGTCTGGGTAAGTTTTTCTGTACTAGCTAATTAAACAGTCAAATTAGCAATTTTTGATTTTTGGGTACTGACCCTGTATAATACATACAGAATTTTGTATAAGCCACGTGCATGCGTGTGTGTGTGTGTGTGTGTGTGTGTGTGTGTGTGTGTGTGTGTGTGTGTCTGTGTGTGTGTGCATCTGTGTGTGTATGTGCGTGTGCGCCTGTGAATGTGTGCATGGAATATAGGGGTTTTCGTGTGTGATAATTAAATATGCTGTGCTTGCTCTGGTGGTATAGAGTGATAAAAACCTGAATATGGCCCAGGTGAGCCAAGCTTGATTAGTGGCTTGGATGTTAAGAGCACAGGCAAGGAAAATTGGTGGCTCCACCTAGGGGAGGGGCAAAGCCAGCTGCACACTCTGCTACTGTTCTTCACAGGAGGAGCAGCAATACAGAGAGACAATCATGGGGTGCAAGTTACATACACCAAGCCTTCAGTAGGTAGTAGTCTTCTTAGCATGTGTGCAGAATGGTGCCCTAGGAAAGGGATGGTACTGTGGGCTACTGTAGTGATGTGGTTTGCATGTCATCCTGCCCAGGGGCTGGGGTGAGGCTATCCAAAATGTTGTCACTGCTGAAATGATAGAGTACAAAGTACACTTATGTTCACCTGAATGGTAGCACTCACCATAGATCCAGGTGGAATCTCAGATGAGGACAAATAAATGGGAATTGTCTGACTGAGGGGAGACTTGATGGTTAGTAGTTGTGGAGGTAAATTTCACCTGGGATTAAAAATAACCACATAAAATACTTAGAATATCTTGCCCTGTCACTTTAAGGAATATGTGTTGTAATGAGTACAGAGTCAAAAGTCATAAAGTGAGTTCCTTAATCCTACAGTACAACATAGTTCATGTATTAGATGATGCCCATAGTATCCACTTAGCCTTTCTTCTGTGCTTTTCTTTTTAGACAAGTATGTCCCATTGACTTCAGTGGGTTATGTTAATTGTCTATGTCTCTGCTGAATATAGAATTTAAGTTAGTTTGGGTAGGTTTATGTGAATGGTTTGCCTCCCAAATGACTTTGAATTGTAGTTCTGAGGTAAATTTTAACTTTTTTGGGAAGTGACAGCTCATTTCTTGATGCAGTTTGGTGAGAGTTATGTTAGATTTGTTAGTCATGTAATTTAGTTATGTATTATGTTTTAGTTAGCTTAAGCAGAGCTTGACCAGCTTCACTGCTAATGTTGTTTTCTGATTGACTAGTTGTGGTTATTCTTCTGTCATTTTTATTTCACCTGTTTATTAAGACTAAATTTTTAAAAGGTAAATTTATGTGGGTAGTGTTATTTTTGAGGCATTGTGTGTGGGGAATTTCTGTTACTTCTTCCTTTTTACATTATAATGAATGGGGAATGCAGTGCATTTTTGAGCTTTTATGTTTTTCTTTTTTTACCTATTTTACATTAAATTAAAGGTAGATTGGGATTTGGGGGTTATTTAGGTTGGCTAGATTGTGTTTTGGGGGCATCAGTATCTCTGTCTTATGTAAAGAGTATACAAAGTTCAATTTTTCTGCATTGCAGTAAATGAGAAATGTGGTCCTTGTTTCAGTTTATTTATTTATTTAATTTAGTTATTTACTTAGTGTAACTCCACTGTAACACAGTTACAGAGAGAATGGAAAATACCAGAAGAATGGAAATCACTGCTGATGTATCCACACAAAATGCCAGAAGCATACTAAAGGTGGGGTGAAGGGGGCAATCACCCAGGGAACAAGTTGTTAGGGGAGTGATCGGGAAGTGCAGTTTCAGCATTGTTTTTTTCTGTGTCGATATTTCTGAATGTAGAGAGAGTGACACACACACACACACACACACACACACACACACACACACACACACACACACACTCACTCTCTCTCTCTCTCAGCTGAGACCAATCAGTCCTTTACGTACATTTACAGATGCAGCCACACACAAGCTCACACATGCACACATCCCTACCACTACAAACTCCCCAGCAGTTACATTTAACACAGTCTTACCAATTGAAAGTATTTGGTAAACATGAATTGTTGGCCAAGTTACTTCATTCGCCTGAGTAAATGCTGTACCTCAGGCACTTCCTGGGAAGAGCACATAGCTAATTAGCCCCGTTAGCATATAGCTCTGCCAAGGAGCTGGCCCACAGGGTGATCTTAAAGACTCTGTACGATCACTGTGATGAGCTTGCCTAGAAATCAGAAAGGGCTACTGCCCTGGTAGCAGCCTGTTTTAAGGGCTTACCTCTCGCAGTGGCCCATAGAGTCCAGAGTTTGATCCTTCTAGACTTGACATACTGTGAGTGTTTGGAAAGCCATATTCAGCCTATAGATTAACTGTGATTTTATTTTCAAGGTACAGTTGAATGATTTTTGGGAGAGTTGTAATGATAACTTCCATGTTTTTGATCAATGTTCTGTTTGACTGCAATGTGTTACTGAGAGTAGATGCTTACAAGCTATGAAACTATAAGGAAAAAAGCATAAATGTGCATATATTGTACATTGTGCAAAACAATAACACACTGGAGTGCCTTTCTGCTGTAATGAAATAGCTCATTTTGAGTAATAATATTTTTTGCAACTTTCTGCAGTGATTATCTAGACAGAATAGTGTTGCTGAAACTACATAATCACACTCTCTGCAGATAATAGCTAATTAGATTTCTTAACTCTATATACACATACACGCAAACATGCATAGGTGTGTATATGTATGTGTGTGTGTGTGTGTAAATACATAGACGTATTTATGCACATACGCATGCTGGTGTATGTATGTAGCTTGTAGATAACTAGATAAGACAGCTTTACATATCCTTATATCTGCTGTATGAAGCAATCCTAATATCCACAGAAGGGTTCGTTCGTTCTTTCTTTTTCAGGATAAAATCTGACTGGTCATGGTGCCCTCTTCATTGGGGACCTGGGAAGAAAATCTTCACAGAAATTAAAAAATACAAAAACAAACAACACCCCCCCCCTGCAAAATATTGCACAATACAAACAATAATATAAAACAATACCAAAATATACATGTTGCAGTAGTAAGCAACTGTGTTAGTCTACTGTCAGTGTGGTATATAATTATATTTGTTTTACATACTTTTAATGTAAAATTGTAAAGAAGATATTATGGTATATGAATTAATAGGATTTTGGTATGTCACACAGAACATTAGGATATGCTTAATGAGAATTTGTTAGTAGGGTAGGTAGTAAATGTAGGTCTTACAATTAGTTGTACTTGGTCAGTAGAGATATTAGGATATATGAAGGAGGTTTAATAATTCTGTGTTTGCAGTCGTGAATTGTTGGAGAAAATTATCATGAATCAAATATATAGTCAGTCAACGAACAGACAAAAACTCATGTGTGTGTAAAATAAAAATGGCAGTTCACTGACTCTACTGGCAGGATATTTTATTTTAAAGAATAAAGGATTTTGTGTGATTCTACAGCATTGTGGACTTGTCTTTCATCTTAACTTGCTGCCAGTAGAGTCCGTGAGCTGCTGTTTTTATTTTATTCATATGTGTGTGTGTATGTACTATATGTATCCATCTATATTTGCATGTGTGTGCTTGCTTCCAATAAGATATTTATGCGAGCATTTGCAATGTCCAAATATGTACAAAGGTTAGATGGATAAATAACAGGACATGTGACTTCACTGCCAACTTTTTTCCACTTTTCTAAGTAGTGCAGATATTTTGCATGCCACATACTCCACCTTATATGGGGCACACACACACACACACACACACACACACACACACACACACACACACACACACACACACACACACACACACACACACACACACACACACACACACACACACACACACACACACACACATATAAATAAAGTATGTAAAAGCCAATTTTAAGGGCTTTCCCCTGACAGTGGTCCAGAAAGTTCAGCACTGAGACTCTGAAATTGACAGGTCAGATCCTCCTATACTTAGTGAGTGTTTGGAAATCCATATTCAGCCTATAGATTAACTGTTCAAGATATCTTCACTCTGTTATGGAAGGTGTTTTATTTTCAAGGTATATTTGAAAGATCTTTGGGGGTGCTTGTATATATGTGTGTGTGTGTGTGTGTGTGTGTGTGTGTGTGTGTATATATATATATATATATATATATATATATATATATATATATATATATATACATTTTATATATATTATATATATGTATATATACGGGAGCCCTTCATTTATTTGAACTTTCAAATATTCTAAACTCATATGGCCGACACCGTATGAGTGAACGCTTGAAAGGCCGACGATGATAGTGGAGATCCTGCTACAGTGTGGGACTGGGAGATTCCCCTTTCCTGCACTGTAGTGCAATCTCGGAGTGAGAATATTTAAGTAGCAGGGGGCATGGGGGATGCAGGGGCGCTTGCCCCCCCCTGCATAACACAGTTTTACTGTGTTAACAGGTAGGTAAATGGTGCTATTTCAGGATGTCGGTATTTTGGAATGTCGATCATATGGTGCCGGCCATATGAAAGTCGGCATTCTGAACGGTCGACATTATGAAGTAGACCCATATATATATATGTATATATGTGTATACACACACACACACACACACACACACACACACACACACACACACACACACAAGTTTATGTCTATTCATTGTCTGGCTATATATTTGATTCTTGATCAGAGAAAAATATCAACTCACATCTCATGCCATCTCAGAAATGGGCTGTAACATGGGTTTTAAAAGGCATGGCCCCATTTATGCAGTATTATGATACAATGAAAAAAAGAATAAATATTACAGGAGTAAAACACATCAGTATTACAGCCACATGATGAAACTATGATGATTCATGTATAATTACTGCAGGCAAAAGTCTTTCAAGTCAATGAAACAGATGGTTGACAGGAGTGCAAGATCAACAATCCTCGAGGTTGGGGAATATGCACTTTCCCCTGTATTGTGCTTTCTTGCTGTTGGCATATATAATGAACTGGGGATGTGGGGGTGCAGTATAATTTGTCCCCAAGTAAAAAATACTCTGTTTTTGTTGTATGTGCTGACGTTTTGTCTCAGAGCATAGGCAATGATGGATCAATTCTTTTTTCCTTGATTTTTTTGTGGTGACAGTAGCGACATCAACAGTATACTATATGTATGCATGATATATCTATCTATAGTCGTATTTATATTTATATATATATATATATATATATATATATATATATATATATATATGTATGTGTTCTTCTTCTTTCGGCTTTTCCTGGTTAGGGGTCGCCACAGCGGAACTCTGGTCCACTAATGATTGGTAGTAGATTTTTACGGTGCTGAGGTGCCAGCTTGATGCCTAACCTTCAACGAAGGCACACCCATTTATGCATGTCTTTCGAACGCCACTCGACCGCTGGGAGGACATGCAGACTCCACACAGAAGGCGCTCCAGCCGATAATCGAACGGGAAAACCTCTTGCTGTGAGGCGACAACCCTACCTCTGCACCACCGCGGCTTCTATATAATTAATATATATATATATATATATATATATATATATATATATAAGCACACACACATGCATAAACTGTTTCACTTGTAAAATTGCTATCTTTAAAAATCTACTAAATTCTGTGATTCTTTTACTGTTTTGTACAGTCATCCACTGAAAAGGGGCTTTGTCACGGAACAAATGCAAATAAATAAATTTGTGTGTGTGTGCATATATATCATACCTCACAACTGTCCAGATTTTTGACTCATATTCTTGTTCTGTTCCTCATAAAATTTGTGAATTTCTGGAATTGCATGTCATCCTGTCCACAGGCTGGGGTGAGGCTGTCGTAAATGTTGTCCTCAGTGAGGATTGAATTCACTGAATAATTATAGACATTTGATTTTCAGACATATCCCTCATAAAATACATCTTAACACAAGTCCTTTTATTTTAGCAACTTTCTAAATTTAAAAGAGTAATATTTAAAATGTCCCCCCCCCCTTAATTTTTCTGCTTAAAGGTTGAGAGCTATATATGTAGTTAATCGCATGACCTGAACTAAAAAGTTCTATAATGTTACCAGAATAAAATTTAGATAATTTGGGTTCATCATACACACTACTGTCTCCTCAGGGTGTTTTGGACCATTTTTTATTTATTTTTTTTCCTAGATAAAACAAACCAATAACAAGGTATCATTCTGGCATTCTTGTATTCCTTGAATAAAGTTATTAGTTTTATTTTTTTCTGAAATAGGCAGTAACTCTGCAATAAGTATATTTAAATTGCAGTTGTTCATATTTGTTGGATCACAACATTTTTGAATTTTGGCTTTATTCAAACTTTGACTGTACACTGATTATGTCTTCCACCCTGTAGTGTAATTCATCTCTATGTTTACAGTGCCTGTGTTACGTAAACTTGGACAGAAAATGTAAATGATAAAGACATGAAAGAAAATGGGGAGAAACTGTGTTTTTCTGAGTTTTTTTTTAAAACACATACTGTTTAAGAAAGTTCAAGTTTGTGGCTGTCACCTCTCATCTCTTGATCTCTTATGCTTGCAGCATTCCACCCTCCCCTCCCCCCATAAAAAAGAGCATTTCATAAACTACCTGTCACCAGTTTTAGAACAAGAAAAGATAGGCTTAGTCCCAGGTAAATAAACTAGGTAAACCTGCTGGTGCCAGCTACAGAGCTGGGCCAAACACAGACTGGATTTAGCACATGACGCCTGATGAACTTTTTGACCATGCCATCACCTTTGCTAGCAGCTCAAACAGTGTGGTTTACTTACACATAAATTACACAGCTTGCTGCTTTCTTCCTTCATGCCACTTCAAACTGCTGAAATGCTAGGCTTCCAGATTTTAATACTTTATCAGGCTCAGACACCAGTGCCATCTCCTTGCCCAGTAAAAGATAAATCATGGAATATGAAAGGAAAATATTGGCTTTTGTCTGGGACTTGAACTCTGGATCCTGGTGTTAGTCTCTAGACTAACAGTCCAGATGAGTAATGCCAGCTATATGTTCAGTCATCAAGACAAAAACAATCCAAGTGCCACTGACCTAACAAAACTATTCACACGCACAAATAACCTTTCCTTGCTGTCCAGTACAACTCACAGTTTGCCTTTGTGACCTTTTACCCTTTGGTTTGAATGCTATTTGCAATGTTTTGCAGTTACCCTAATATTTGGGCATCAGGTTTATTTCTGTTTTCTGTATTTCCAAAGTATAGCCAAATGATTCACTTCTGCTGCACTGATGTGCTCAGAAAAAGGGTGAAGCGTGTAATTTCTACAAGTAGTTGAGGTTTGTCTTTGTAGACCTGAATGTTCCAGTAAAGTGGAAAAGTCATGGGTATTCAGATGCCATGTAGTTGAAACACTGGCAGTCCTTAAGGTGTCATTTGCATCTGTCCCATGGGCCTCCACTACAGGAGGTTTAAGATATTGCACTGTCAAGAGGCAAGCTTTTGTGGGTCTTTGTTTTTTTTTTTTTCCAGTAAGAAAAGCTCCTACAGAAGGAGTTTCTTATATCCTATCTCCTGAGGAAACAAAACTGTGTGCCAGTTATCCAGTTCTTCCATCCCGACTGACCTTTCAGTACTCAGGTTGGTAGTCAGTTTCAGGTCACTGGTGGTGTGGACAGATATCCTGCCACTACACAAGTGGGCGGTGTAAAATAAGCATTTTAAGCAACATAAAACAGAGAGGCCTCTTGTTCATGCTTTTGTTTATATTGTCTCTCCTTAAAAAAAGTGTTTTTTTCCTAGAGTTTGTTGGAGTAACAGGAGGTGTACCAGGCAGTGTCTTTTTGCTGAGTACCATCACATTTTAGTCTTTATAGATTTTATAGGTTTATAGTTATAAACTCGGTTAATGACCACCAGGGCCTTTTATAAGCCTAGCCATGCAATCTAACACATTTGTGTCCCAGTGTATCATGGGCTTTTATTGGGAGTGGTTATGTTAATTAGGAAGTTCCTAGAGGAAATGCGTGGGGTGGTATGTTAGTTTGGGCTTTACTGTCTGCCTTTGACTAAGGTTATATCACGCCAGATGGGACTCAAACCCGCAGTCCAGGGCTTAGGAGACCAATGTGTCATCTATTAGGCACATATCCTATATTGCTTGGCACCTAAAGTAGACACCTCAATGAACAGAACCTTTAATGTAGGATTCTGTTATGGCTTTCCTGTTCAAATTTAACTCTTATTTTCTGTAGGTCTGCCCTATTACCTAGTTTCTGGCTAATAATGGAGTTGGGGAAGGCCTTTGAATTTATTAATCTCTGCAGTTGAGCGGCCACTCCTAGTTACATAAAGATGGCTCCCAAAGACACATTGCTGAACTGATTACATAAACAGTTGAATTGTGGAACTCTTTCTAAAAGACAGGACTCTGACTCATGGAATTGTTTTTTAAATGGAAGACCCTGTTTCATATGACATTCTTTCTAAAACTGAGGACTGTAACTCTTGTGGCAATGTTTCTAAAACTGAGGATCCTGACTTACAAGGATTGTTTCTGACACAGTACCTTGACTTACATGGAGTCCCAAAACTGTGGCGCTGAAGAAATGACAGAAAATTATAACATAACTTAGTAGTTGAAAGTAGATTACTGCTTAAAATGGATAACCATTCATCTCAGTTTTTCTACTATGCTTCAAGAAGACTAACTAAAATGTTAAAATATGGGTATTTGTTTTTTTTTTCATTCTTTAGTTGTGATAGATCATTTTTTTCTTGAGTAGTTTGGTGACTTTCCTCACTTGATGTATCAGACTGTGTAACAAAAGCATTCTTCTGCATATGCAAGTGTGTTTCTATGAGTGGGCTAGTGGTAAAGCAGCCTAATACAGTTGTAAAGGGGTGACTTAAGTACTTTGTTTTCCTGCTGACCAGTTTAGTTACTGAGTCATTTACCTTTCTTCATGTTAGTCTGTTATTCCGGAATAGGAATAACATGTCTTCATATTTTGTATATCCTGTTTTTTTATCCTGTCTTTTTTTGCTGTATTCCTGGCTGAAAATGGTCGACACGATCAGTGCTCTGCCTGTATTAACAAACAATAAATAAATAGCTTCCTAAACTATTTCCACAGGGACGCAAATCATTCGTAATAGTCCTTCTGTGGGTGTTTGCAGAAAATGCTTGTTGTGTGTGCTGCACTTTTTAATGTTTCTGATTTTTATTGACGGCCACATCCCAGACTTTCATTGTTTTCTTACTTGTTTTGTTTCTTTTGATTCTTCTTGAAGAGGCACTTTGGGTAAACTCAACTCTCGTCCCACCAGTGACATAGAGACTACATACTACTGTTTGGTTGAAGAAGAAAATAACATGCCCTCTAAATCTGCATTTAAGCAATTTAGAATTTCTGTGACCTTTTCATTGCACAGAATTGTTCAGATCACACCACTGACAACATTTACTTTCAAATGTTAATTCACTCGAAAACAAAAAAAAAATGTCTTCTGACCCAAAACAAGGTACTGGAAGCAGCAGAAAAAAGCACTGCACCTTTAAGTATAAAACATGCCTGTCGGTTGCATTCCCGGCAATGACAGCAGAGGGCCCACCCAAGTAGAAGCCTATGGGTATAAACTTGAGACTCAGATGAACGCTGGATTTAAAACAATCTACTTCACCAATTCTCTTGCCAAGAACTCAGACCGAAGTGCATTCTTTACAGCCTGTCTGCCAAGAATAATCTGGGCTCCCCACAAGCACAAGAACTGATTCATAAATATTAGATTACAGTGATGAAGGGGTATTAGAGATAGCACGTAATTCAGCTCCTCACACCTGTGTTTAAGAAAAATGCTAAAGCAAGTCCCTCCTCTCAAATGCTAATTGCTCAAAAGGTTTTATTTCCAATAAATGTTAGAAAAAACAATGAATGTCATTTGAGTGTGCTTTCCTGTGTTTAAAAGCCATTAATAAGAAGTTACAATAGCATTAAGACACGCTTTACTGAAGAACCACACACAGCTGCAGAAAGATCACTGCAGGCTGTTTGAAACTGCCTGTTTTACATGCACTGGAAAAGGTTATATAACATGCATAAGATGCAACATCATTTTTGGCCGTTCAGGATTATTTTTAGTTGTGCTTGTCATACTTGTATGCTTTAAAGCAGGGGTGTCCAACCTTTTGGCTTGCCGGGGCCACATTGAGTGAACAGAAATTGTCTTGGAGCCGCATATAAAATATATCAGAGAGTTAACTCTTTCGCTGTCACGGGCGGCCAAAGTCGACCTCCTGGCTGTACTGTGGGTGCATTTGAACAATTAATAAATGTAATAAATACCTAATATTTGCCTTAAAATTCTAATTCACATTCTAATTCTAACAGTTAACTCCAGCATCTTAGTTAATATTTTTTAAACAAATAAACAGGCATAGAATCGTTCCATTTTTATGAGATCATACCTCTTGATTTTGCTGGCCATGTCTTCTGTCAGAAGAAAGAATGAGTAGAGAAAGATGTACAGACGATGATGCGTGAGAAAAATGCATCACACAGGCAGACTTAAAGACAGCAGCTTGCTATCAGCAACTTACTATGTCAGCATGTTTATAAGTTAACACAGTAAGTAAGAACTGACATAAAGCACTGATCATGCCCATCATCTGATGTTCCTTAGAGTATGTGTAATATGCCTTCAAGATGCAGTCTGGCCCAATGTGACCAAAGATCTCTACAACTATACAAGTATACATACTATCACCATATGGAGGAAAAACACCTTTTGTCATCTATTTCCGTTTACTAAAGAAGCTCAGTTAATACCATAAGACTGCAGTTACACAGAGCCTTCTCAGGAATGCTTGACAACAAAGCTCAAAAGAGAATTAGTTCACAGTAAAAAGAAAAAAAGCTTTTACAAATAGACGAAAAAGAATCTGATGACAAATATCAGGTATATGGGTATGGTGTCAGTTTTATAGCAAATAGGGAAGAAGCTTTGACTGAAACACAGACAGCCTAGGTAGATTATCAGCCCAGGTGCCGGAGGAGCCAATGATGTGGGAAGAGGAATGATGAGGTAAAAGGCTACTCACATTTTGGAGGGAGGAGGGAGCAGGATGTGAGAACATGTTCAAGGGCACACCCAGGACACAAGAACTGGTGGTGACGCTATAGCCATGATAACAGTCATCAATCCAGTTGCTAGATGGCTAGGCATAATACCGGGCATAAAGGAGGTGGCTCCCCATGGCACCCCTGTGCAACTACCATGTGATGTTTTGCATACAAGTATACCAGGGGTGAGTAGGAACACAGAAAAATCTCAGCTGGACAATTATTGCACCTGTGGATGCTCTGCCCACTGCTTGAACTTGGATGTTACTTGGGCATTGGGTGAGAAACCTTCTCATCGCGGAGGGGACAAATCCAATGTAAACTTCCAAGTGGGCATCATTAAGTATGTCAGAGTTATGGAAAATGCTGTGGATCTAAAGTCAGCAGTAGATGCCCAAAAAGTTTCTAAACATAACAAAGATTTTTCATAGTGCCATTTTTTGCAGTCATGATGTCTGCTCAAAGATTCAGATTTGCTAGATAGTATGAAGACCAGAGTGATCAGTAAGCCTCAAAAGATCTGCATTGGTATTTATTTGTCTGTGCATAGTAAAGGGTATCAACGCCATTATCATAAGAATATGACGTAGAATCAGTTATCTTTAAACCTCCAAATACTAACTGCTTTCTGTTTGGCCATTTCTACTTCCTGTACGTAAATGGCTATATTTCCAAAAAGTTGGCTGTAGTCCCAGGATATTTTCAAGGCATGGTACTGGAATAATTCCCTATAATAAAACTCAGTCTGTGCTCTCAGTTCCAAAGGAAAAGTGCATTTGAATTTTAATTATAAAACAAAATTAAATGACAATTTTTATACTACAGTATCCACTTCTGTACAGAAATGCATCTTCTTTTAGGCCCAATGTTACAGCAACACAAGATATTTATGTCATTGGTAAGATTTTTTTAACTGAATGTTTTACAGGGGTAGTCTATCAATATCTTATTACTATATCAGCCTAGATATCACGCTTCCTACAAATGTCAATATCCCTACATCACTCTTCCTGGTATCATTATAAAATTATCAGGACAAATAAGAGAATATTTTATTTATTTATTTATTTTCAGTTTGATTACCGGGGAAGTCCACTGGGCCAAGAAGTGCCCATTTTCAATGGATGCCCGGGGAGAAAAGCTCAATGAACAGTATAATACAATATAGATTACAAAATGCAAATAAAGGTTGCAAAGTGAAATACCATACAGTATAGGTTGCAAAATAGAAAATAAAGGTTACAAAGTGAAATACAAGAGTAGGGTTCATACATTCGAGAGTTGCAGAGTGTAATATACGTTATGAGACAGTTTAACAACTTGACGACAGAGTGTTTTTTTTTTTGATGAAACAATATTTACATGCTTGGAGTCAATTAAAGTCTGCTAGTTCTGGATCTTTTGAGAAATAAGAATAAGTATGAGAGTATAGTGGAGTGGGGGTAAGGAGAGCTTAGTGGGGAGTCCCTAGAATTTAAGTGGGGTGAAAGCAGGAGCATTTCCATTTGGAAGATAGGTGAAGAAAAAGTTGTTTTGAAGGATTCAGTGTTGGGTATAGTCCTAAGTGAAGGAGGCAGAGAGTTCCGTTTTTTACCTAGAGAGAAGGAGAGTAAAAGCTGGCCAGCGGGTCGTTTGGGTTTAAGAATGGAGATTAGGTTTTGGTGTTCAGATCTCAGTGATCTGTTAGGGATGTATGGAGGAAGGATGTCCTTTAAGGCTGGGCATTTATCAGGGGAGAATATTAGTTTGTGAGCAGTGGTTAGTTGTAGATAGTCTAGGTGGTTAGGGAGTTCTAACCAGTTCAGAGAGTGAAGGCTGAGGCAGTGGTGAGTTGATGTTTTGGATTTGGTGGCAAATTTAGAGATATTCTTATAGCAAGCTTCGAGCTTAGAGGTGTTGGTAACAGACAAATTGGTTAGAAGAGGGGCTCCATATAGAAGGGAAGGTGGGAGGTAGGTGGTTGCCAGGGTATGCCTAGTGGAGATGGAAAGAAAGTGATTGTTCCTATATAGCATACCTAGCTTTTGCTGCGTTTTCTTTATGTTTTGTTGTATGTGAAGATCAAATTTGAGGTGCTCATCTATGGTAATGCCAAGGAGTTTTGCAGAGGGGTCCACCTCAATGGCAGTGTTAGTTTGGCTTAGGACATTGAACATGTTTTTGTCCAAAGAGGAAACCTTGGAGGGGAGAAAAATTAGTATTTTGGATTTATTGGAGTTGAGAGAAAGGTGGTTTTGGTGCATCCAGTTCTCTGTAGTGGTAAAGGCTAATTGGGTTTTGCTCAGTAGTTCAGGAAAGTTTGGGGCAGAGCAGACCAAGGTAGAGTCATCAGCGTATTGGATGACTGTGGTGTCAGGGATGAAGGTGTGAAGGTTATTTATAAAGATGTTGAAAAGCATGGGTCCAAGGATGGACCTCTGTGGAACACCAGTAGGTGTAGGCAAGAAGGAAGAGAAGGAGTTCTTCCATTTGACTGCTTGAGATCTGTCAGATAGGTAACTGGAGAACCAGGAAAGAGTATTTGGGGAGAGATTGAGATTAGCCAGATGATGAAGAAGGTGAGTGTGGGAGATGGTGTCAAAGGCTTTTGAAAGATCTAGCAGTACTGTGGATACAATGAGTCCAGAGTCTCGTGCTTGATTGACAGTTTCTAGGAAGGATAGTAGGGCAGTTATGGTACTGTGGCCATGAGGCCATGCTGGGTGGGTGTTAGGAGGTGATTTTGAATTAGATAAGGTAAAAGATAGTGGTGGACACATTTTTCTAGAATTTTAGATATTGGAGAGAGTAGGGTGATGGGGCGGAAGTTAGAAATAGTGGTGTTTTTGCCTCCTTTGTGAAGAGGTAGGATGTAGGGTGAACGCCAGAGTTTTGGTACGTATGACTCATTTATGGATCTATTAATCAGAATAATTGGGAGAGTGATACCTTCAGCTGCATGTTTGAGGAAGGAAGAGGGAATGTTGTCAGGGGCATTAGAGCATGGCTTTAGCTTGGATAGAAGCTTTTTTATAAAAGTGGTGGAAACAGGTTTGAGATGGAAATTGAGGGGATTGTTGTTTGGGTTGTTGGGTGAAGTGAAAAAGGAGTTAGGTGGGTTGTTATTAGGGAATGTTTTGGTTAGCTTAGCTATGGATTCAGTAAAGAAGGTATTGAAGTGGGAGCTCAGTTCACTGTCGGATAGATTAGGGTCAGGGCAAGGGTTGTTTTGAGATCCGGAATGAAGTAGGGAGTTGACTGATTTCCAGAATTGTTTTGGGTTTTTATTGTTATTGGACTGGAGTTTATTATAGTAGTTTTTTTGTCCTTGGTAATAAGTTTTTTTTACTTGGTTGTGGAGTTGGGTATATAGGAGTAAGGTAGAGGACAATTTATTTTTCTGATAGAGCTTCCAGGATTTGTCTCTGTGACGCATAATTTGTTTAGTTTCTTTGGTCAGCCAATATTCAACTTTGTACAGCCCACTGCATGAGCTAACAGAATCTAGAAAAACAGGCTACATATTCTCAAATATGTAAATGTCTTCCTAAACAAGTAAAATACATTTAAAATGATAGTAAAAATCATATAGTCTGAGGAACAGCTATTATTTTAGATATGATTTCAGAAGACACCCTAATGACAGGATTCTGAGATATAATTAGTTGTCCATCTGAAAATTATTAAATGAATATGAAAAAACAGTGACCAATGTGTATGTAGTAACATTAGTGGTACCTAATCATACAGGACCAAATTTCTGACACTCTTGAAATTTTCTTCAAATTTCACAGGAAAATATGTCAGAACTCTCACTCCAGAATGTACTTTGTGTTGGTAATTTCAAATACAAAACACATACACAATTGTATCTTCGTGTAGTGTGGGTCACTGCTTGAGTCAAAATTTGGTAGGAAGAGCAAGCGTAAATCCACCAATATAACACTTCAATAAGAAAAATAAACATTTTTTTTTTATTTATGAAGCAGAATCATCATAAAATAGATATATTCTGATGTACTGCATTCCTCTGAGCAAAGGTCATACCACCAACCCTAATGGAAACTGTTTATAATGCAGCAACTGGACTTTAATTAAGCATGCCAAATAATCCATATGTCAATCCCTTTGATTTATTAACAAAATTTTCAGGGAATTATAACACGATGTTGTGACAAAAAAAAAACACGTCCTTCTACACTTAAAGACTTAACTGATTGCCACCCATTTGTTCCCAACTCTTTGAGGGCTCGGAGGAGATACCAGACATTCTTCAAAAATCTGCATAGTTTTTACGTTAATTCAGTACAACACTCTCTGTCTCTCTCTCTCTCATACACACACACACACACACACACACACACACACACACACACACACACACACACTCTTCTTCTATTTTCATGCACACAAACATTTTGCGTTCATGCATGCACTCACTCACTCTGCACTTACCTCTTAATACAGTTAGGTGCTGTCTCTTTCAAAGGCAACGATGACAAATCCGTACCGAATCCCTCTTCAGCATACACACAGACACACACACACACACACACACACACACACACACACACACACACACACACACACACACACACACACACACACACACACACACACACACACACACACACACACTGATTCTTCGGTGCAAAATAACACAATGGTGCAAACACACAGATCCTACTTTGACGCAAAAAAAACAAAACGGGAAGGGAGCTTTGGTGCATGCACACACCGGCATTGCTGTTACAGGTCATGTACATGAAAAAAGTGTTGTGGTGCATGCGTACACTGAAGTTGCAGTTAAAGGTCGGGGCTGCATGGAAGAGCTCTGAGGGCCGCAGGTTGGACACATCTGCTTTAAAGGATAATTTGCAGTAGCAGTTCTAAAGTTATAATCACCACCTGAAAGGGAAGGTGACTTTTTGCCACAGTACACACTCGTCCCAAGTTACCCTATAATCACCACCTGAAAGGAAAGGCGGCTATGTACTCCAGTGTACACTCGTCCCAAGTTACCTTATAATCACCACCTGAAAGGAAAGACAACTATGTGCCCCAGTACACACTTGTCCCAAGTTACCTTATAATCATCACCTGAAAGGAAAGGCGACTGTGTGCCCCAGTACACACTCATCCCATGTTACCTTGTAATCACCACCTGAAAGGAAAGGAGACTATGTGCCCAAGTATACACTCATCCCAAGTTACCGTATAATCACCACTTGAAAGGAAAGGCGGCTATGTACCACAGTACACACTCGTCCCAAGTTACCAGCAGCCACTTAAGTCATGACTCCAAGATGTACCGTGCTGTTGATGGTGGTCAGTTTCTTTTTAACAGGTTTTTCCTTTGAGACTTTATTTATTTATTTAGTTTTATTTTATTTAAGTTTGATGACCGAGGAAATCTACTGGGCCAAAAAGAGCCCATTTTCAGTGGAGGCCTGGGGAGAAAAGCTCCACAATAATTGCAAGTTACATTTCACATGTTACAAAAGGAAACAGTTCATACAGCTAATTAAAGATTTACAGATAAGCTCCATAATATTTGCAATTGGCTTGTCACAATGTTACAAAAATGAAAAGACATAATTCAATACAGAAATTTCAACATTTACATAAAGTGAATATTTCTGTTATAAACTCAATTGTAGGTTTAACATTTGAGAAAAAACGAACTGTTGTCACCACCCAAAGGTTACTGTAGACAAAATCCAGTGAACAAAAAACGAAAGCAACCACCACGACTGAATAATCCAAATTGTTAAACTTGATTTATTGATTAAAATGGATAAGCACTTTCGCGTAGCCAAGTCTACGCTTCTTCAGATCCTTAAAATTTAAAAAAATGATATAAGCAAGTTTATATACACATCATGTGATCATTAATTCATTAATTAATCAAATTAACTTCAGATGAAACATCAGTTATAAAATCAACTTCTAAAAGAGATAGTTACACTTTATCTAACATTCTATTTAATAGAGAGCGCATCTAGCACTGGCTTAATATTGATGTTACTATTAAGCCCAGGTGTTAGATGGGCTCGAAGTCTTAAAATCCATCGCAACTCAATTCTTTCTAGATAGTTGTTATGATCTCCTCCTCTTAAATTCAAGTTTACTTGCTGTAGTACCCTAAAATTAAAACTATGCCCTTCCTGTTCTATTATGTGTTTTGCTAGGGCATTTTGTGTATTCTTATTCTTAATATCATATAAGTGCTGATATATTCTATCCTTCAACCGTTTCAGCGTTTTTCCTATATAAAAACTTTGGCAACAATTGCAACTAGCAAGATAGACTATATTAATACTGTTACATGTGGCATAGAATCTTGGTTCAAAAACGAAAACAAAATTCATACTTGGGTGCTGATATTTTTGTTCTTCACAAATCATTTTACACATTCTACATTTCCCACTTGGGAGCGTACCTAAACGTTCATAATGTGTAACGGCACCCCTACTCTTCTCTCCACATAATAAACGCTTTACGTTTTTATTGTTCTTGTAGGAGATGCTGGGTGCTTCACCTACCCATTTCTTTGTTTCTTCATCCATGGTTAAGAGATGCCACTTTTTCCTAATTATACTAGTCATTCTCTTGTTATCATTCGTATAATTAGTTATGAACCATACTTGGTGTCTCTTGTTCTTATTATTTTTGTTTCTATCTTTATCATCTACTAAAACCGTTACAGCTAATTCTCTTTGTTCTACTTTTATTTTTGCTCATTCTAATTCTGTTTCTTTACAGCCTCTTGCCAGTAGCAAGCTCTCTAACCTCTCTACTTCCATAACTTGTGGGACATTACAAGTTCTTTTTATTCTTTTCATCTGTCCTTCTGCTATGTTGTTGAACACATGTGCTGGATGCATACTACAGTGATCTAATATACTATTTCTCCAACATTCTTTTCGATATAGTTTGGTGTTAATGTTCCCCTGTCCATCCTTATATATTGTTACATCTAAATAATTCACTGCTTCATATGAATGAGTCGCAATGAACTTTAAGAATGATGTTGTTGATTCTAAATATGTTATGTATTATTTTAAAGATTTATCTTGTCCTTCCCAAAACATAAGAATATCATCTACAAAACGTCTGTATGTAATTATAGTTGTACTCAAAACATGACTTTTGAGGTATAGTTCTTCCCAGTGATGAACAACTAAATTTGCGTATGAATTTGCATACGGGGTGCCCATTGCTACACCCCATTGTTGTAGGTATAACTGTTGTTCATATATAAAAATATTATTCAATAATACTAAATCTAATAAAGTACATATTAGCATGTTCTCTTCATTGCTAACTGTTGTTATAGTATTAAGTATTTCTCTAATCACCTCTATACCATGGTCGTTGGGAATCCCAGTAAATAAACTCTGTACATCTAGTGTAACCATCAAATATTGCTTGCCCTTTAATTCATCTTCCTTTTCCCTCAGATGGTCCATTAATTGTGTTGTATCTCTCTCTTAAATGTCCCTATTTTAGAGTAACATTCCTATTTACCCCATACATGATATTCCTGTTTTTTGGAGATATGTCCCTATTTTCCAGGCTTGATTTGCCCCATTCATCACTCATGATTAAGCTGTCTAGTACACAGCAAGGAACACTACACAACCATCACAGTAGTGCTACCAATAATTTAGGTAAAGAGGACACACATTTTACATCTCCATTTTTCATAAGCAGAAATAAATTACCTTGTGTGGTAGAATGTTGCAATACAGTTCATTAAAATTTACAGATTTCACACTGTAGTTATATTATTCCAAGACCTTTGTCACTGTCTGATTTTAAACGCGTTTCTGAGTAGTATTCCACATTCCCAATGGAAGCAGGAACAGTTATGTGCTATTCGTTGTTCAGATGTCATGCTAATTAGAGGATGTACCTACTTCTCAAGGGCCTTTGTTCCTGTTTTCAATGTCTACAGTTTGAGACATATGGCTGAATCTGAGCGACACACACAGATCCATTATAAGTCCTCACAAATGTGGAATTCCTCATGATTTCATAGGGCACACAGCTCAAAACTGATAGATTGAATACACATGTACTGCTTGTCTGCACATTTTATGAAAAAATACACCACAAATAAAAACAATTAAAAATAATTATTTGCAGAGGTTCAAGGCACTGTGTACCTGCCATGTGGGCAAACATCCTCCAAAACCCATTTTGCTTTGTTATTTTCACTCTGAGGTCACTTTATCATGGAGAAAAAGTGAATCCCAAATATACAGTTTCATAGATAGTGTTGCACTTTTTCCTCAGGCAAAATGAAAAGTCTCTTTTTTTCTAGAGCACCCTTTTCCCATTGTACGTCACTATATTGCCTGACTTCACTAAGCCGGACAGCAGTTTTCTTCATGAGCACATGAAACAAAATGAATAAAAATTGGTTGGGAAATTGAATAACTTCTGCTACTCCTGCTACATGATCAGCTCTTCGGTAAGATTGTTCTGGGACAATAGTCGACTTTATGATCTATTTTAGAATAAAACCTGAACAATATATCCCTTGTTCAGACTTCAGGATTCCTGCACAAGCACTGTTGCCCATTTCAATAACTTTTTGTTACAGATGTCTTGTCTTGGTTTTCAACTATTGTGCCCTTTACATTAGATAGTTCTTGAAATGTGCAGGTTTTATCAGACTGAGCTGAAATCACTTTAAATGGCTCCATCAAGATCTTAACTGTCCCTGATTTTGCAAAAGTTTCCTTATTTTATTCTATATCCTTCCCCTGCCCCTTTTACAATTGTGATTTTCTGGTAAATCATGAAAGATTACAGTCATTGATGGCAGTAGAGTTTCATACTTTCTTATTGTTCAGAAAATGCTTGTTAGTGCAAAACTGGTTGTTTTATTAACTTTTTAAAGAAAATAGTACTTAAAAATTATCCCTGATGTTGGGCTTTTGTCCCTCATCATTTTTTGGCATGGTTCTTCATTCTTGAGTAAAGAAGTTGAGAGGAATGGTTCTGATTTTGTTGTCTTTGCTGTTGCAAATGAGTGAACCATTTGCATTTTAAGTTTAATGATCATTGAGGCTGTTTGTGTTAGAGTCACTGTTTCCCTCCTTTTAGGCAAGTGAGTCAGTTCCGTTGCTCCTTACTAACCTAAAAGGCCCAATCCCTCAGACACTCCCGAACCAGAGCTCCACATGATTGCTTCTTCACTGGCATGAATCGCAGTGTTGCACTGGAGAAGATAAAACAAAGGTGATGCTGTTTAATGATCATTACCAAGCACATTTATTTCACTGAAAAGGAGATAGAAACAAAGTACTGTAAAATACATCTCCCTGGGGACTCATCGTCTACTGGAAGTCCTTCCTTTAGAATATATTTAACAGCATTTTACTTCATAAATGTTTTCAGTTCTCCTGGCATAAACTGTAGGCTGTTAATTCTTACAATTTGCTTTGGAAGGCTGTTTCTTGCAAGTGTTGTCATTAATACTAATATATTTTCAAACACTGGTAATGTATGCATCACTAAAGACCACACTAACTGAGCATTCACTGCATTTAGGAAAACTCAGACAAAAAGGGACCTTCAGCTTTATATGAATATGCTGCCATGGTGCACACATCAGAAAGATACAAAGGAGTATGCATTTTGTACCAGTTTACATCCACTGTAATTCAGAATACTGAGCCCATAAAGGGAACTTCAAAGTCATGTGACTATGCTGCCATTATGCACACATCCAAAAGATGCAGAGGTGCAGGCAGTTTGTACCAATTTATATGCACTGCAACTTTTTTTGCTTGGTCTACAATCTTCTTGTCAAACTCAATCCTCTGTACAAAACTTCAGTTAAGAAGTTTCACCTTTACAGTTGCCTGTTGCTGATTATATACTGTAGCCAACACTCCTTAGCATGTTGCTTGGTTAATGTCACTAATCTAGAGTCACGCATAAAAAGGTTTTCATCCTGTGGATATCTGCTTTTCTGTAGTAGCAAAGGCACAATGTGACTTGTTGTTAGACATCTGTAGTACTGAAGCTAAAACCCTGACCATGTACAAGTCCTTCAGTCCAGTCAGTATCAAATTCTAATGCTAACTTGTAATGCAGTTAATGGAGTTCTATCCTAGTAACTCACAAGCTGCTTGTTGCTGTTGGAACAATGTAATTTAGTTCTGTAACATGTTACGCCAGTTACGCTCAGAGAATCACAGCTCTAAATTTGAGAAGAGCCTAAGTATAGGGGCTGAGGTGTGCTCAGCAAGCTATTTTATTACAGCTGGAAACAAACGTTTCAGAGTAACTATAAATAAAGTTATACACTGTCACGGTCTGCGTGTTTCTGTGGCTCATTCCTTATTTAGACATTTAGGTTTGGCTTTTGCCCTACTTAGAAAATCAGCTGTGGTTAAGACTGTCCAAAGAACTGGTCAGAAAAGTTCAATTAGCTAACAAACGTGTATCATGTAGATAAAACATTATGTGATGACCAGGTACTTAAAAATATGGAAGCATGAAGTAGGACTTGACATGTTAATGATCATATTCTTCCACTGTCACTAGTTAAACTGTTTGGCACAGGCAGACTGTTGTAGTCTGTTTATAATGTGGTTCAGCTGTTAATAAAATGAACTTACAGTGATAGCCAATCGTGTTGCAGAAAACATTTCAAGCCATTTAAAATATCTGCTGTAGGATCTGTGCATGCCTGTAAGACTATTACTTAGATGGGGGTTAATAGCACTTATGTAGGCAACAAAGAGTGTGCAGAGGATTTAGAATGTGGAATAGCTGTCCAGGTGTAGGACCTGCATTACACAGTTACATTGCTGTCCTAAACCCAGCCAAGAAAATAAACATTTTGTCAACAGTGGGAAAGAGAGAACGAAGAAACAACTGAATTTATTTGTTACAGAACATTAACAGTTAGAAATATAAAAAAGGAGCAATTGAGGGTCATTGCTTTAAACAGATTTTTTTTTTTTTGGTCAGATCTTTTCAGCTTATACATTGCAGAACATAGTAGAAAACATTAAGGAAAACACACACACACACACACACACACACACACACACACACACACACACACACACACACACACACACACACACACACACAGACACACACATCATACCTCTCAACTTCTTTGAGCAAGGAATCTGGACAGAGCCATAAATAAAAGTGGGACAAAGACCCAAAAATAGGGACAATTTTTAAATATTGCTTTTACAAATGTAGAAAGTTGATAGAATAACAGGTTTTGCATTAACATGAATTTTCTGAAGGGTATGAAGTCTGAAACTCAAATATCTGTCATTATTTGTTAACTTCAATATTAAATGATTTACTACTAATTTGCAAGAAAACCACAATTTTATGAAAAACAGACCAAAAATATGAGGCAAAAGTCTGGACGTTCTGCAAAAATCTCTGCAGTTGAGAGGTATGTGATGCGCGCGCGCACACACACACACACACACACACACACACACACACACACACACACACACACACACACACACACACACACAGAGTTAAACAAAATACAAAGTCTTTTGGCTTTTCCAGGTTAGGGGTCGCCACAGTGGAACTCCAGTCCGCTCATGATTGGCAGTGGATTTTGCGGTGCCGAGTTGCCAGCCCGAAACCCAACGAAGGCATGCCCATTCACACTCGCACCTACCTGCATGCTTTTAACATCACTCGACCTCGGGGAGGGCATGCAGACTCCATACAGAAGGTGCTCCAGCCTAGAATTGAACGGGAGAACCTCTTGCTGTAAGGTGACAATGCTAACCTCTGCACCACCACAGCTGTTAAACAAAATAAAACAGTGAAAATATGTGGTTAGCCAATTAATATTTGCCAGCAGATTATTCTTGTAGGCATTTTGACCCTACTTGTACAGATATGTTTATTAAGGGCTATGCAATGTTTATTTAAATGTAAAACTACTTAAAACAAGCTCATACTTTAATATGTAAACGTTGGTCTCTAAAAAGAGGATGTTTGGTACTGCTTTCCCCACCTGATACACTGCAAAGAAAACGTCAGCATTAGTGCATTTACAAGTGAAATGCTGCATAGAACTTGCACAACTCTTCCTATAAAACCTTTATCTAAAATGTTCTTAGAACTTGCACAGTAATATAATCCTTTAGTGGACCTATGATCCATTTTCCATACTACTTGATAGATTTACTACATGTGAAATTTTCCACAATATTTTTTGAAAAATGCATGTTTTTTTTATTTTAAATACCAGGTGTACCATAAAACTAGGCATACAGCCATGATTTTGCTAGTATGTTAATTTTCATGAAGTTTAGTAGGATGCAATTTTATTACATGCTTAAATTGCTTTAATGGCTGTTTTCATTTAATGTACACAGTAGCTGAAACTTGCTTTTTGTTTTGATAGGTTTCAGATGAAGTATATTTTACATATTGCCCCGTGATAGTTACTGCACCATGGTACCTTGAAATATAATTGGTTATTTATGCTGAGAATAATTATTATTTTAAAGGATGACTTGGAAATATAGCAGTGATTTTCTACAGTATGTATTTATTTAGCTACACAATAAAAAAACTAACTATTCATATTAGGTTGTTATTTTCTCCTCCTTATACAGACTTTGAATCAATGTGAGGTTAAGCAACAAAGAGGAACACTGCTTACGCTGTAGGATGCTGAACATTAAGTGCGCTATAGGATGCTGAACACTATGTATGCTGTAGGAGGATGCTGAACATTATGTATGCTGTAGGATACTGAACACTATGAACGCTGTAGGATGGCAGACATTATGTACGCTGTAGGATGGCAAACATTATGTACGCTGTAGGATGGTGAACATTATGTACACTGTAGGATTCTGAATAGTATGTATGCTGTAGGATGGTGAACATTATGGATGCTGAATACTATGTATGCTGTAGGATGGTGAACATTATGTTCGCTGTAGGATGATGAACATTATGTACACTGTAGAATGCTGAACACTATGTACACTGTAGGATGCTGAACACTATGTACGCTGTAGGATGCTGGTTTTCTAAAGTTTTTTTCTTAGTGTTTTTTGCCCCCATGTCTGCTGACAGTCAAGCCTTTCCCAGGTGGCATACCCCCATTTGTTCTCCCTTAGTAAGTTTCAAAAGTAGGGGGAGTTAGAGCTGTCTAGAGGGGGGCATTATCCAAGCAGCTATGAGGGTTGCTTGCATCCTTACTGACATCCTGAAAATGAGGGTATATTGGATGGACCCTGACCCCTCACATGAGGTAGGTCGGGATAGGCAGTCTGCATCACCACAGGGAATGCAGCAGTGTCTTCACATGAGTACATGCTCCTGTGCACTTGCAATGAGAGTTACCACTAGAGCAGCTTGGCGACTCAGTGCTAATGCCTGCACCATCACTTACAGGGTCACCTCTCTTCCAGAAGATTGTGAAAGTGGATAATCCTGGTCCACCAGCATTCCTACCAGGATAGGTACACCTATCTTCTCCATGCCACCACCAACAGAAGCTTGAGCTACAAATCCAGCATGGGTCACATTGGCCATAGTCAGGTCTTTATCCCTCTCAGCCAGTGGAGCCTGACCTTTTACAGTCAGGTCACCTTGTTCCTACTGGGGTGCTACCCCTTGCCAGACATTATTCTTAAAGATGCACCTGTTGGCCAGAGAGGTGCATCTGCTGTTTTTGTAAACTGAAGTGTCAGATGGTGGCAAATAGAACTCATTATAATGATTTTTTCATCCTTGTGTTTCCAGTTGTAGACCCATACCAGAAGATAACAGTGGCCATAAAAAATAAAAAATAATGCTACAAAACATGTAAAAGGGTCACTTAATCTTTCTTAGTAATATGTTTCTGGAATATCCTTTACTACAATGTCTGTGTGGTTGAAGATGATCAGAAATACATTTATTTTATTTAGTGCTAATTGGGTAAATCCAATGGACATAAGTGCCTGCTTTTTTGGGGGGAGCCGAGGAGTAAGTGACATGCTCAGTTGTACTGCAAAAGGAGATGAATAGCAAATGCAGGACTACAGGATAAAGAATGCTGCAGCTGACAGTGTTAACTATCTGTGCTAAAACTGTTTTTTCCAAAAGTAACACCTTTCTTCTACACCTTTGTTTGTCTTGGCAGCCCTGCTGTGCTTGTTATATTCTTTGAGTTACAGACCATGAGGTACCCTGCTCATTGGTCAGCATCTGTGTCCCCTAATAGTATCGATAATGATTATTACTATTATAATTTTGTGTCACTCCTCCATGCATTCATGCATCAGAAACATGTATGTGAGGGCAGTGATACCCATACCTTTCAACTGTCCAGACTTTTGCCTCATATTTTTGTTTTGTTCCTTTAAAATTTGTGTTTTTTTGGCAAGCCATTGGTGGTTGAAATCAGTAAATAATGCCAGGCATTTGAGTTTCAGACTTAATATCCTTCAGAAAATGCATGTTAATGGAAGACCCATTATTCTAGCAACTTTATAAGTTTATAAGAGCAATATTTAAAACCCGTTTCTATTTTGGGCCTTTGTCCCCCCACTAATTTTGGCTTTGTCCAGATTTCTTGCACTAAAAGATTGAGAGTTATGGCAATACCGCTTTACCTGACTGCTCCTTTACTGTGCTGTTTTTTTCCCTATATTGATGTAGTGATTACAAAAAAAACTGCTAAACCTTTGAAATGTATACTTCAACTGTATAGCACAATGCAGGCTTAATCTTGTAAATAATTTATGTGACCAAAGCACTGATTAGGTTTATAATGACCAAATACAAAATATAAAACCTATAAGTATATTATTATGTGTGTTTATTTATATATGTTGTATTTGTAATTGCATGTATCTCATAATATGACTACACTATTTCAACTGGTTTCAGCTGGCTGGATGTTTAATAGAACTCTCAAAACTCTGTTCATATTTTGGATATGTTCTGTGTCCTTGAAGATGCATGTATATATTTTGTTCTCCCACTCACATTTTCATCTGTAGTGTTTATTAACAGTTTATAGCATGCCTGTCTGCTTTACTATTTGCATCTATTTCACAGGTACAGATGTAAGCACCTGTTCATGGAAATGAAATGAAATGTATGTGGACAACTTACTAAACAGGATTCCACAGTTATTAAAAGTGCAGCACTCGTGTACATGACACTGCCCTGATTAAACAGTGGTAATGTATACCCACATGACACTGCCCTGATTAAACAGTGGTAATGTTGTATACCCACATGACACTGCCCTGATTAAACAGTGGTAATGTTGGACTACCTACATGACACTCCCCTGATTAAACTGTGGTAATGTTGTACTACCCATATGACACTGCCCAGATTAAACAGTGGTAATGTTGTACTACCCACATGACACTGCCCTGATTAAACAGTGGTAATGTTGTATACCCACATGACACTGCCCTGATTAAACAGTGGTAATGTACTACCCACATTACACTGCCCTGATTAAACAGTGGTAATGTTGGACTACCCACATGACACTGCCCTGATTAAACTGTGGTAATGCTGTATACCCACATGACACTGCCCTGATTAAACAGTGGTAATGTTGGACTACCCACATGACACTGCCCTGATTAAACAGTGGTAATGTTGGACTACCCACATGGCACTGCCCTGATTAAACTGTGGTAATGTTGAACTGCCAACATGACACTGTCCTGATTAAACAGTGGTAATGTTGTACTACCCACATGACACTGCCCTGATTAAACAGTGGTAATGTTGGACTACCCACATGACACTACCCTGATTAAACAGTGGTAATGTTGTACTACCCACATGACACTGCCCTGATTAAACTGTGGTAATGTTGTATACCCACATGACACTGCCCTGATTAAACAGTGGTAATGTTTTACTATCCACATGACACTGCCCTAATTAAACAGTAGTAATGTTGGACTATCCACATGACGCTGCCTGATTAAACAGTGGTAATGTTGCACTACCCACATGACACTGCCCTGATTAAACTGTGGTAATGTTGTATACCCACATGACACTGCACTGATTAAACAGTGGTAATGTATTACCAACACGACACTGCCCTGATTAAACAGTGGTAATGTTGTACTACCCACTGCCACCAGCCAAAGTGTGTGCCTGTGCTGCTAGTGAACAGGATTTAAACAGTGACCTGGTTTATGGAAGGGAGGGGGTAAGGCAGACTGAATTTGCTATGTGTGGGCATAGGGCAGTGTGATACATTCTAGTACAGAGGAAGAGTCAATCTATCTACATACATTCGGGGTCTACAAACAGATTCAGTGGAGGTGTTGTTCTGTACTCACATTAGTGCACATGGTCCCAGTGGGTTTATGTCTTGGGCTTTAGTGCCAGCAGATGAACAAGGAAGGAGTCCTACGTATACCAAAAGTATAACACAAATATGAAGGGCTATTAAGTTACATCCCTGCCATTGTTAATGCTCCAGCTTGTACCACTTTGTCTTACCCACTGCCACTTTATCCGAAAAATGGCAATAGGCCAAATTCTTTGCTAAGCCCCCTTCCAGCCAGCTATCTGGAATTTAAGCTGCTAGTTAATATTGGTTTACTGGTATTGTAGATGAAAACATTTTTCCATAACCAGCTGGCCAGCACCCAGTGGTAATAACCAGCTGACCAACACCCAGTGGTAATAACCAGCTGGCCAGCACCCAGTGGTAATAACCAGCTGGCCAGCACCCAGTGGTAATAATAACCATCTGGCCAGCTCCCAGTGGTAATAACCAGCTGGCCAGTACCCAGTGGTAATAACCAGCTGGCCAACACCCAGTGGTAATAATGACCATCTGGCCAGCTCCCAGTGGTAATAACCAGCTGGCCAGCACCCAGTGATAATAACCAGCTGGCCAGCACCCAGTGGTAATAACCAGCTGGCCAGCACCCAGTGGTAGTAATAACCATCTGGCCAGCTCCCAGTGGTAATAACCAGCTGACCAGTACCCAGTAGTAGCATGAAATTTGATGTCTGAGAGAAATATTGTAGCTTCAAACAGAAATGAGGCCAGTCACACTCACAAAGCAGTCTGAAGAAATATCTATGATAATCTTTGGGTAAAAATATTGGTAACTGAAAAATATACAAGGCTATCTTTGCTATAATAAATAGCCTCACAACTTAGAGTGCCTGATAATATGTTTTGTTTTACATGTTTAGCCTTCTGAATGAAATTATCACAAATTATTTTACTCAGGAAGTGATTTTATACTGCAGATGTAAAGTTTTCTTTGGGGGTGAAATGAAAGAATGTTTTTGCCTATATAAAGAACAACAGCTCTCACATTTGTGATGGATTTATGATAAGAATCGGTTCTCCAAGTTGGTAATGAAAATACTGAGAACTGTGAATTAAGAGGCTGCATTAACATAGATAAAAAGAGTCTCTTAACGGTGAAAGATGTAAATATGTTTGTTTTCAGTTTTCAGTGCAATCATCTTAGGATCCCGTCTTATTAAATGTGGCACTCTCATTGTAGGATTTATCTCAAAACATGTTTTCACATCTATTTTTTCCAAAAGTAACACCTTTCTTCTACACCTTTGTTTGTCTTGGCAGCCCTGCTGTGCTTGTTATATTCTTTGAGTTACAGACCATGAGGTACCCTGCGCATTGGTCAGCATCTGTGTCCCCTAATAGTATCGATAATGATTATTACTATTATAATTTTGTGTCACTCCTCCATGCATTCATGCATCAGAAACGTGTATGTGAGGGCAATGATACCCATACCTTTCAACTGTCCAGACTTTTGCCTCGTATTTTTGTTTTGTTCCTTTAAAATTTGTGTTTTTTTTTGGCAAGCCATTGGTGGTTGAAATCAGTAAATAATGCCAGGCATTTGAGTTTCAGACTTAATATCCTTCAGGAAATGCATGTTAATGGAAGACCTATTATTCTAGCAACTTTATAAGTTTATAAGAGCAATATTTAAAACCTGTTTCTATTTTGGGCCTTTGTCCCCCCACTAATTTTGGCTTTGTCCAGATTTCTTGCACTAAAAGATTGAGAGTTATGGCAATACCGCTTTACCTGACTGCTCCTTTACTGTGCTGTTTTTTTCCCTATACTGATGTAGTGATTACAAAAAAAACTGCTAAACCTTTGAAATGTATACTTCAACTGTATGGCACAATGCAGGCTTAATCTTGTAAATAATTTATGTGACCAAAGCACTGATTAGGTTTATAATGACCAAATAAAAAAATATAAAACCTATAAGTGTATTATTATGTGTGTTTGTTTATATATGTTGTATTTGTAATTGCATGTATCTCATAATATGACTACACTATTTCAACTGGTTTCAGCTGGCTGGATGTTTAATAGAACTCTCAAAACTCTGTTCATATTTTGGATATGTTTTGTGTCCTTGAAGATGCATGTATATATTTTGTTCTCCCACTCACATTTTCATCTGTAGTGTTTATTAACAGTTTATAGCATGCCTGTCTGCTTTACTATTTGCATCTATTTCACAGGTACAGATGTAAGCACCTGTTCATGGAAATGAAATGAAATGTATGTGGACAACTTACTAAACAGGATTCCACAGTTATTAAAAGTGCAGCACTCGTGTACATGACACTGCCCTGATTAAACAGTGGTAATGTATACCCACATGACACTGCCCTGATTAAACAGTGGTAATGTTGGACTACCTACATGACACTGCCCTGATTAAACTGTGGTAATGTTGTCCTACCCACATGACACTGCCCAGATTAAACAGTGGTAATGTTGTATACCCACATGACACTGCCGTGATTAAACAGTGGTAATGTACTACCCACAGTACATTGCCCTGATTAAACAGTAGTAATGTTGGACTACCCACATGACACTGCCCTGATTAAACTGTGGTAACGTTGAACTACCCACATGACACTGCCCTGATTAAACAGTGGTAATGTTGTACTACCCACATGACACTGCCCTGATTAAACAGTGGTAATGTTGGACTACCCACATGACGCTGCCTGATTAAACAGTGGTAATGTTGCACTACCCACATGACACTGCCCTGATTAAACTGTGGTAATGTTGTATACCCACATGACACTGCACTAATTAAACAGTGGTAATGTTGTATTACCCACATGACACTGCCCTGATTAAACATTGGTAATGTTGTACTACCCACTGCCACCAGCCAAGGTGTGTGCCTGTGCTGCTAGTGAACAGGATTTAAACAGTGACCTGGTTTATGGAAGGGAGGGGGTAAGGCAGACTGAATTTGTCTACGTGTGGGCATAGGGCAGTGTGATACATTCTAGTACAGAGGAAGAGTCAATCTATCTACATACATTCGGGGTCTACAAACAGATTCAGTGGAGGTGTTGTTCTGTACTCACATTAGTGCACATAGTCCCACTGGGTTTATGTCTTGGGATTTAGTGCCAGCAGATGAACAAGGAAGGAGTCCTACGTATACCAAAAGTATAACACAAATATGAAGGGCTGTTAAGTTACATCCCTGCCATTGTTAATGCTCCAGCTTGTACCACTTTGTCTTACCCACTGCCACTTTATCCGAAAAATGGCAATAGGCCAAATTCCTTGCTAAGCCCCCTTCCAGCCAGCTATCTGGAATTTAAGCTGCTAGTTAATATTGGTTTGCTGGTATTGCAGATAAAAACCTTTTCCCATAACCAGCTGGCCAGCACCCTGTGGTAATAACCAGCTGACCAACACCCAGTGGTAATAACCAGCAGGCCAGCACCCAGTGGTAATAACCAGCTGGCCAGCACCCAGTGGTAATAATAACCATCTGTCCAGCTCCCAGTGGTAATAACCAGCTGGCCAGTACCCAGTGGTAATAACCAACTGGCCAGCACCCAGTGGTAATAATGACCATCTGGCCAGCTCCCAGTGGTAATAACCAGCTGGCCAGCACCCAGTGGTAATAACCAGCTGGCCAGCACCCAGTGATAATAATAACCATCTGGCCAGCTCCCAGTGGTAATAACCAGCTGACCAGTACCCA
>NC_056743.1:883841636-883886636 GCF_019279795.1 Protopterus annectens | reverse complement strand
CTGTTACTCTTCTTAGCATCTCCCAAACTACCATCTTATGAGTTTATCCTCAGAGTGACCCCCCCCCCAAGTTCATAACTTTCTGTCCATCTCCTAGCCCTTTCAGCTTATCAAGTAGCCTTCATTGTGGCAGTCGAAGACTTTACTAAAGCTACCACTAGCATGTCCTTATCTACTTCTACTGTTTCTCTGTCTAGTATGCTACATTCTGACTCAACAGTGGCACAGTGGCATAATGATGTCAAAATGCAACAGTGGCGCAGTGGCATAATGATGTCAAAATGCAACAGTGGTGCAGTGGCATAATGATGTCAAAATGCAGCAGTGTTACAGTGGCATAATGATGTCAAAATGCAACAGTGGTGCAGTGGCATAATGATGTCAAAATGCAGCAGTGTTACAGTGGCATAATGATGTCAAAATGCAGCAGTGTTACAGTGGCATAATGATGTCAAAATGCAACAGTGGTGCAGTGGCATAATGATGTCAACATGCTTGCGTAAATATTCAGATGTGAATGATGGTACAACAGTACCATTACATCAGAAAAGTATGACAAAGTCCGGGTATCAGAAGGGTAATACTATTGCATCCTGATATCAGAGCTATGATGTAAGAATGCTGATACAAAATCCTGTCATCAAAGCAGTGAGACAACACATGCTGACATTATAATTGCTGATTTGTGTTATCCCTGGGATTAGAACACTGATATGACTGCATCCTGTTTTCACGACTTTGATACAACACAGTATCATCTTAACAAGTGTACAGTGACATGCTGACATACAAATAGTGCAATGGAATGCTGACTTCAGACTGATACAGCTCCATCATAACATCATGAATGAGTGTGGAAATGTACTGTAGCGTGCTGACATCAGGCAACAATGTTGTGCTATCAGAATGATGGTGTGACAGAATACTAGTACTAGAAGGTGTGGTGTTTGAGCATTCAGGTGTGATAACAATGGCATAGTAGTGTTGTGGTGTCAGTATGGCTTTGTGCGGTATATCCCAGATTTACTCTCCACCAGCCAATGGACTGATGAATTTAAAATGAGGGCATGTGACTCATCCTGTATCTGTACATTCCCTACTCCAAAACTCCAAAGCAATGGACAGTAAAGAGGATTTGACTTTGCCAGGCTGTTTGGTTGTCAACAAGGATGATGAATAGTCTGCTGTTCTCCCCATACGTCTCATGTCTACATTCGGAGTTTCCTGCTTCTTGTTTCAGAAAGTAAGCAAAAATTTGGAATTTGTTGACAGGAAGCCAAGAGATCTTCCATTTAACACAACTCCTTTTTGGCTGTTGCAAACAGTCTGTCTCCATTTCCATAATATTTGTGTTGAGTGTTTCAAAGCTGCTGTCATCGTGGCCAGACATTCCCTTCTGCAGACTTGAACTGCTGATTTTTAACAGACATGAAGTAAGACTTGGAACTGTCCCATTCTCAAAATATGTGATAAAATAAATGCTTCACAGATAGAACCAGTGAGAAACAGCACAGACTCTTAATGCAGAAAATGCTGAAATGTTGATAGCAAATAAAAATTACTTGACTTTCCTAGGCTGCTCATGTCCCTACTTGTCCTGGATAATCTATTGTGATTTTCATAATCTTCCTCTGAAGTAAAAAGCTTTATGCTTACCGTATGCTCAGTCCCAGTCTCTCATGTTTCTGTCTCTTCCTCTTTTACCTCATGATTAAAGGACCTTCTCCCCACACAATAGCAACAATTCCCTTCTGATCACTGGATAGTTTTCATCATTATCAAGTACATGGAGAGGAAGTGCGGACATCCCAGTTTAGTGTCCTTCAGATAATGACCAGGGAGTTTTGGCTCAAGTTATTCACTAGGTATGAACATGTGGGGACATCAAGGTCTGTTCTTCATAAAGTCTGTGGTGTTTAGACAAAGCATGATGGATTGAAGTCATTGAATAGTGAAATACATCTGCATTTCAGTTTGTATCCTTCACAGAAAATAAAGACAAACACACACCCTGTTATTATAGCTACTTTGTAAGTTTATAAGAGAAAGGGGCACCATATCAGTACAGACAGCATGCAGAACCCAGTATTTTATTTTGCCACAGTCGCCGCTGTCATTTGCTGGTCTGTACTGGCAGATTTTATAGTACAGTGATATACCCAACCATATCCACTTAAGCGGGTGGTGCTTAACATGTGTTAAGGTCATGTATCACGCAGCTGTAGTGCTTAACTTATTTGTCTTTTTGCATATATATTGGTGGGAATTACCACACTTCATGCACTACATATTTTTTCTGCTAACCTTTTTTCCAATCACATATCTCTCTGAATTAAGAAAGAAGGTTTATCTTTGTTCATTCAGAAAAACTTTACAGAACTAATTTGCAGAACACTGCAGGTGAACTTAGGCACTCAAGCAGTGGCTAGCATCTTCTATTCTAATACACCTTCACCCTCTGCTGTTAGCTTGTCCCGTAACCTAGTTAGAATTCGCACAGACCAGTCCTTCTTATTCCTTATTTATATTTAGAGTATCAAGTTACCTGACTTTGGGTTGTGTGTTCCAGAAAGTCATCACAAAGGCCTTGAATAATCTTCTCATTAACAGCTCAGAGAAGGATTAGGTGCAGAACACTTTTACAGACTTCTGAATGCACAGTATGACACTTCAAGTGCAACAGGGCACAAAAACTACACCTCTACATATGACAGGGTCTTTCTTTAATTTACCTTCAGTTATCAGACTTTCAAGATAAGATGTGAACCCAGCCTTCAAGTTTATATTCATAATACCCTTTTACATACCATGGAATGTACAATACGGTTTTGAACCCATGTGTTTTCCTTTAGCTCCAGCTTTTAACTTTTATTTCACCTTTACACAGTGCATTTTAAAAGTGTGGAGAAGTCTGAGACCTGGAGCTGCTTTCAGATTAAACTATATCTTTGCAGAGGCACTGCTCTCTCACAAATAAGCACACAGTATTTACTTTGTCCTTTCAGTTTGTACTTTTGCCTATACCTCACATAACCATCCTGACATGTCAGAAACCTGACTCAAACCTCATATCAAAGATACTGAAATTCTTCCCCCTGACTACCAAATCATATGGAATGACAGACCTAATAAGAAAGAAGGAGGGGTAGCCATAATTTAGTCCTGTTCTCTAACAGTCATTCCATACACTGACCCCATTCCTAAATTCTCTCCTGCTGAACTATCCAAAGCCTTCCTAAAAATCAACAAACATAAATCTTTATGTATAGCTGCCATCTACATTCCCCCAGTGATAACATCCTCATCCTTGAAGACATTCTCTCATAGTTCTCTTCCAACATAAAAAGGAAACACTCATCCTTGGCAATGTAAACATCAACTGGGGCACCATCTCCGAGTCAAACAATTAATCTTTTTAACTTCTCCCAGCTAATAAACTACCCTACCAGACCCAGTAAAGACAACTCCTCTGGCACTACACTAGACTGGATCTTAGCAACTCATCTCAGCCTAATCTCAAACAGCAGATTTATACGTGATCCCCTTAGTGACCACCTACCAGCCTATGCCTTCCGGTGTGCCTTCTCTGTCCAAATACAACATCAATACATTTAAACTCGTAAGCTCACCAACTTCAATCCACAGACATTTTCCGACTGTCTGAAAAAAATGAATTGGGCCCCCTTAAATACTCTGCCTCAGGACAGTGCAAATAATTGCATCAACAAAACATCCCTAGACTTACTAAACAGCCTAGCCCCTCTTCGAACAAAAAGAATAAAAGCCAAAACTGTCCCCTGGCTGTCTAAAGAAACCAGAAAAGTAATGCACCACAGAGACAAATGTTGGAAGCAATACAAAAAAACTAAGTTAATAAACTCTCTAATCAAATTAAAACAACTCCACAACTCAGTGAAGAAGCTAATAACTAAACACCGTAAGACCTATTACTCCAAACTCCAATCAGAGCATAATTCTAACCACAAGTTCTGGAATTGCATTTCCTCCCTTCTACACCCTGATAGAAAAGACAATCCATGCCCTACAGGGTCCAAATACTCCACCCATCACTGACATTCCCTCCACTCCATAAACTGGCTTGAGCTTCCTAATTACCTGAAATTCATACCACTCACCACTGCTCACAAACTCATATTCCAACCAGACCATGAAATTACATCTAATTTCAACACCTTTTTTGCTGATTGCATAGCCAAACTAATCGCAAACATTCCCATCTTCTCTCTCTCTCTCATAGTCCCCCCATACACTGCTTTTCCCATAAAAAACTCCTCCTTAAACTAAGGCCTTGCTCCTACTCTCCTGATAATCTGCCTCCATCCTTACTTAAGATAGCTGCAGACAGCATTGCCTTTCCCATTTCCATAGTTATCAACAGGTCCATCCAAGAAGCCTATGTCCCCTCACTCTGGAAGAAAGCGTTTGTCACCCCTGTCCACAAAGGCAGCAATAACACAGACACTACTAACTTCCATCCTATAGCTATTCTCTCACCTCTTTCTAAAATCCTAGAAAAATGTATCCATCACCAACTCTTGCCATACCTAACACACAATCATCTTCTTACCCCGACACAACATGGTTTCACGCCTGGCCACAGCACTACCACTGCTCTTCTGTCCTCCTTTGACACCATTAATTGTGCTCGCGACTCTGGGAAAATCATATCCACCCTTTACTTAGATGTCTCCAAAGCCTTTGACACTGTCTCACATCCTCTACTCCTATCTCAGCTGTCCCTGAGTTTCTCTCCTTCTTCCATTGCTTGGTTTACAATCTGTCTCTGCAATAGTCAACAAGCTGTTAAATGGAGAAATTTCAGTTCATCCTTTCTCAACAATCCCTCTGGCTTCTCCCAAGGCTCTACTCTCAGCTCCTTACTTTTCAATATTTTCATTAATAACTTTCACAAATCTATAAATAATGCTACACTGATCCAGTATGCTGATGATCCCACAATCATCTGTACAGCAAACTCTCCCTCCGAACTCCTTCAAAAAACCCAGACAGCCTTCTCCAATACCAAAACTTGGATGCTAAACAACCATCTTGCTCTCAATGCTAACAAAACAAAAATCATGATATTCTCTCCTTCGAGAAATTTCACCATCGACAACAACTCTTTTAAAATAAAAAGCCACAATAACACTCTAATCGATACTGTACCTCACGCCAAACTACTTGGAGTCACCACTGATGAACATTTAAAATTCGATATCCACATCCAAAATAATATAAAAAAAACACACACCAAAAATTAGGTCTGCTGTATAGACAAAATCGCTACCTGACCACTTCTACCAGATGTACTCTAGCCTCCTCCTACCTGCACCCTTCTCTTATGCATGGTGTTCCTCTACTTACTCATTTCCAACTTAGCCTAAAAAGCAAACTGGAAGCCTGCTGTAACAAAATCTGTAAATTTGCTGTAGGGTCCAAATACTCCACCCATCACTGCCATTCCCTCCACACCCTAAACTGGCTTGAGCTTCCTAATTACCTGAAATTCATACAACTCACCACTGTTCACAAACTCATATTCTAACCCTCCATCTGCCCCTCTTTTTCATCTATCTGAACCCCTTACCTCCCCAGTCATACTCTTAGATCTGAAAACCAAAACCTCCTTAAAGTCTAAAAACCCCCTTCGCCATCCTGGCCAATTACTTCTATCACACTCCTTAGCTAAACTATGGACCCCCCCCCCCCACTGTACTCACAACCATACTAATTTTAAATCTCTCGTCCATTCTTATCTTACTTCAAACTGAGACTATTCCTGCTTCCTTCCCACCTAAATTACACTGTCGTCTCTTTCAAACCTCCCTTCACTAACATTATTGTTAGAACAAACACTAAACTTGTATAAACACTTTATGACTTGTACTTTTAATTATATTATCTGTATTACTTTTGACGTTATCTTTATTTTAACATTTGTGTTCTTTAAACGTATATTCCCTGATTTTTGTATTTTAAACTGTATATTTATGCTTTTGTATACTGTATATTCCATACTTTACTTAACTGCTGTTGGAGCTTTTCTCCCAGGGCCTCCACTGAAAATGGACTCTGCGTGGCCCAGTGGACTTCCCCGGTCATCAAACTGTAAATAAATAAATAAATAACCTCTCAGCTGACCAAAATTTCACAGAATATCCAGATTTTGATTCATATTTTGATCTATTCCTCATAAAATTTATGATTTTCTGACAAATCGATGAGGATTGCATCATCATAATCATCAACCCCCTTTTTCCCCATTTTTTTCTACATGGGGTCAGGGTGCCATATTAACTATTGCCATCTCTCTTGATTGAATGACACACTCCTGCCTCTTTGATACTCATGCCTAACTGTCGCAGGTCTTCTCTCACACAATTCATCCATCTCTTTGCTGGATCCTCTTGTTTCCTCTTAACTTCTTCCTGTTTGACCCAAATCTTTTTCACTAGATCATTCTGCTTTTCTGCACGTGCCCAAACCACCGTAACCTGTTCTCTTTGATTTTTTTCTGCAATTGGAGCTACTTTGGCTTCTGCTCTTAAGTCTTCATTTTTTCATCTGTCCTACAATGTGCATCCTACCACCCTTCTCAGGCACTTCATTTCCATCACCTCTAGTTTTCTTATCTGCTCTGCCTTTACAACCCAGGATTCTGTCCCATACAGTAGTACTGATCTTACTACTTTGTACACCTTACTTTTCAGCTTCTTTGGCATTCTTCTGTCATAGACTATACCTGAGACTTTATGCCAGTTGACTGCAGCCCCTATGATTCTAGCTTTGACCTCTTCATTCATTCAGACATCCCTTCTCATCAACCACCCCTCCCAGATACCTAAAGTTATTAGCGTGTTCCACTACCTTGACTTCTACCTCAATTCTAAGCTTCTTCTGATTTCCCCAGTTTGCTGTTATTAGCACTGTCTTATCTGTACTTAGTTTCATCCAATGTGCCCTCATTTTTGCACTCCATTTTCCTAGCCTTTGCTGAAGTTCTTGCTCAGAGTCTGCCTGTAATGCCACGTCCCCTCTGACATGTTTGCTAATGTAGTCCATCACAAGTATGAACAGCAGTGGGCTCAGAGTTGAACCCTGGTGTACACCCACGCCTACTGGGAACCCCTCTGTGAGGCCAAACACTGTTCGTACTTGAGTTATTGAGTCCTTGTCCATAGCCTGTACTAATTCTACCAATGTTTCTGGGACTTCAAACCACCACAGTACTGCCCAGATCAGCTTTCTTTAGACCTTGTCATATGCTTTCTCCAAGTCTAGGAATGCCCATTTGGACTCTCTCCTCATCAATAGCTTCTTCTCAAGTATCTGTCTCACTGCAAACATTGGGTCAGTTGTGCTGCATCCTGATCTGAATCTGAACTGCTCATCTCCCATCTTACTTTCTATTATTCTGCATATCCATTTATCAATCACTCTCTCCAGAACTTTCATGCAATGTGACAGGAATTTAATATCTCTGTACTTACCACAGTTGGGGGTGTCCCCTTTTTTCTTGCACACTGGCATGAGTATGCTTATTCCCCAGTCATCTGGGATACACCTTTCTCTTCACACTGCTATTAGTAACCTCAGGAACCATTTCTCCCTTTTCTCACCCAGCATCTTCATCATATCTGCTGTGACCTCATTTGAGCCTGCTGCTTTCCCTGACTTCATTTTCCTAAGTGCTGTTCTTACTTTTTCAAGGGTGGGCTCCTCTTCTTCTCTTATTGTAGGCTGTGTCTGTGGCAATACAGCTTTTGTCGGATATTATTCATTCAGAAGCTGCTGGAAGTATCCTTTCCATCTGTCTTTGATATCCTGTGAACTGGTGAGCAGGTTGCTGCTGGCATTCCTTATTAAGGGTGTCTGACTTTCTTCTTTATCTCTTTGTCTTTGTCTTGCAACCTGATATAGTTTCTTTGTGCCATCTACTGAGTCACTTTCCAGAAGCTGGTACAGTGCCTCTGATTCCCTATTCTTTGTTATTGAAACTCCTTTCTTAGCTTGTTAGCCATCCAGTATTCCTTCCTGGCCTGGTTCATAGGTTCATAGATAGGTACTAGGCTATTGGCCATAGGGCCTATATAAGCCTAGCCAAACAGTACCCTGGCTTTTGCCACCCAAGAAAATTATTTTCCTGTGCCCCTGTCAAGCAGAGCCACAGAAGTGATCCCCGGGGTGAATTTCCTATCTCCCATCCAATCATCAAGATTTTTCTTGAAGAGTGCTAATGAGGAGCTTTTTTGATATAGATAGGTAGTTTGTTCCAGAGTATGGGAAATCTCTGGGACAGGAATCTATCCCTCCAGCATGATGTTCTTCGTGTTTCACTGTTGCAGTCATTACATTTGGGTTATCTGCTTGCAGGTAGCCCTCAGTCGGCCTGATTAACAAAGTCTTGGGTCCTGCATCGGTTGCTGTCCCTTCTTCCATGACGTCAGGTCATCAGGGGTATAAAACATGCAGCCGACGCCATTACATCAGTCTTTCTTGCCGTGCACTGCCTGAAGCAGAAGCAGTTCGCAAGTGCCAGTCGGACGACTCTTGAAATTTTCATTTTTGAGTTTCAGAACCGAAGTGTTCAACTAAAGCTAAGTACCCCGTTAGGGAAATTTTTTCTTGCTCCTTACCAATGTAAAAGTTAATAATTGCATTACTTGTGGAAAGCAAATACCTCATAAAGATTTTCATTCATACTGTATTCCTTGCCTAGGCCCTGACAACAACGTACCTTGCTGTCGGTTTTGTGCTTTATTTAATCAGCGCACTATCCGTCGTTGGTATATTTTCGCCTCTAAATATTTCGGTTTTCGGTTTAATTATCCAGAAATGTCGTCTGTTAGCCATCTGACTACCGGGATTCCAAAAAAATGCAAAGATAAAGACAGACAGGCCGCCGACGTCCAAAACTGCCTACGATGCTTCTCCTAAGCCAGTCGCCAGTTCGCCGGTACTCAGTGAGGCGCTTTTGCAGCCCCTGATACCTGCTACTTCTGATTCGCAGGCCTCTACTGAGACCCATTCGGAGTCCAGTATGCTGCGAGATGCTTCAATTGTGGAACCCGCAGATATCTCTACCTTGGATGGGTCCAGAGCCGCTGTGCAGGCACCGGCTTCTGAGGGTGTATTCAGGCCTACGGACTTGCATATTAAACCAACGCCTCCTTTTTTACTTAGGCCTAAATCTTGATCCATGCCTAAAAAAACGATGCCCAGGCCTCATGCTCAGACCTCTATGCCTAAAAAATAAATGATAAGAATGGCTGAAGATCTAATAACTGCAATCAGGGGTAGCCAACCCCCCCCCCCTTCCAAGAGGCCTAGAACTGAAGTTGATTATGAATCTTCTGATCAGGATTCTGTTTTTTCTGATTCTTCTAATTATCTGGATTTGCCCTTATCTACTTATGAAGATTCTGATGCAGAGGACTCCATTCCCTCTGCTTCCACTCCTGAGGATTTTTCTTTTGGGGAAACCTTACATACTTTAAGGGAGCATTTCCACTGGGAAAGCCAGGATTTTTTTGATTCAAAAAAGAGGCTTAGGGATTTCCTTCTCCTACCTCAGCATAGGCCTTTAGCTATTCCTTCTGTACTAGACATTGTTGATGATGCTTTTTCGGAATCTAGTTTGGCCCCTGATTCCGTACCTCCTGCTCCCAGAAAACCTGACAGATACTTCAGGGTCCCTGAGTCCCACAAGTTCCTTTTTAAAAATCCTATTGCAGATCCAGAGACTATTTCACAGGGGCCCAAGCGCATTAAGGCTTCTACTGCTAAAAATCCTACCCCCTCTGATAGAGACTCCAGGGCGCTGGATAGATGGGGTAAGAAGGTTTACACTTCTGCAACCTTGGCCATTAGGGCTTTAAACTGCCAGTATCAGCAACATGTTATTGGACTGCTTAAACAGAAAATGATGTTGATTCCTGACTGTGTGGAAAATAAAGAATTACAGGATTTAATGCATTCTGCTGAACAAGTTGGAAAACATACTTTGCAATGTTGTTTTGATTCATTAGAGGCCTCTTGCAGGGCTGCTGTTACTGGGTCTGTGATCAGAAGGCATGCTTGGCTTAAGGAGCAATCTTTGTCTGATCATGTTAAAGCTAAATTGTTGGATGCTCCTTTAAATCAGGACCGCCTGTTTGGCAACAAGGCTGAGGAAGTTCTTAAAAAGATGGAAGATAAAGCTAAATCTATGCAAAGTGTTAAAGATTTTTTACAAGTTCAGCCTCCTAGATTTAGTAGGCACTGTCCCTCTAAGAACTGATCCTTTCCAGCCCCTTCCAGGTCTTCTCAAGCCAAATCCAGACACAGCAAAACCCCCAGGTTTCAGTCCCAGGGGACACACAGAACTAAGCAGTGGGGGGCCTCCACTTCCAAATCTTGGAATAATAAGACTCCCCCCTATGGTAAACTGTCTCAATGACTTCCTTTTAAAATTTCCAAGCACTTATCAACTGACTGCCCCTTTGGGGGGAAAGATTGCTCTTCATTCAGAGAACTGGGAACTCATTACCCAGGGCAAATGGGTTTTAAATATAGTGTCCCAGGGATACAGATTTCGCTTCCACTCATTGCCAACACCAAGCAGGAGGCCGGACCTACCCCCAAATCAGTGGGCAGAGGCCCAAAAACAAGTACTTTCTCTCTTAAGCATGGGGGCTATTCAGCTGGTACCAGAAGAGGAAAAGGGACAAGGTTTCTACTTGAGACTTTTCCTGGTACCCAGAAAAGACAATTCATGGCGTCCTATCCTGGACCTGTCTACTCTAAACACCTTTTTGGAGATTCCAAAATTCCCGTCCCCACCCCCAGCAAAGGAAACCATGGTCAAAAACTTCTCAAAAGCAAACTTCCCATTTCTCAAAACCGAGGTGGAGTCCTTCAAAGCCCCAGGGCCAGGGGAAAATACGGCCCAAACCACAGAATCCTTTACAAACGCATTCTATGGATACCTACAGGAATGCATAGATCGTGCTATCCCAAATAAAACCAAGACACACTCCTCCAAAGGTAGGAGACCTGTCTGGTGGACCCAAGCCATAAATAAGCTGTACAACAGAAGGAGGAAGCTACTACATGATAGAGCAAAATCCCTGAAAGGGAAGGCAACTCTGATCAGTACTAGCAAGAAACTACGATCTCTCATAAAATCATCTAAGGCTAGCTTCGAAAGAAAAATTGCACAAGACGCTAGAGATCACAAAGCTTTCTTTAGTTATGTCAGAAACTTGGGTGGAAACTCCCAGATATGCTCTGAGTTAGTGCAAAATGACAAAAAATACACTGAACCCATAGACATTGCCAACATCCTGGCAGACAGGTTCAGTGCAAACTTCTCCCTCCCCTCCCCCCCAAATGAGCAAATGACTATCCCAACAGAGTGTAGCCTCCCTGACATCACAGATGCACAGGTGAGAGCTGCCCTCTCCAAAGCAAAAAACACAGCATCAATGGGACCGGATGGTGTCCCGGGCTGCGTTTTACATGAGCTCCAGGAAGAACTGAACCCTCACTTAAAATCACTGTTCAGTCTCAGCCTTACAACAGGATATGTACCCAAAGAATGGCGTACTGCAACAGTGGTTCCACTCCATAAAGGTGGTGCCACAACGGACCCCAGAAACTATCGCCCTATAAGCCTAACTAGCCTGGTCTGCAAAGCTATGGAGCGTATCATCATGGAACTCATAAACAAAGACATTGGGAACCTCCAAACACTGAATCCTACCCAATTCGGCTTTGTTAAGGGCAGATTTTGCCTCTTGAACCTGGTCAATTTATTTGAAACAGTCACCAAGGCCATAGACGAAGGGAAGGTAGTCCACACAGCCTACCTTGACCTTGCAAAAGCCTTCGACACAATACCCTACTCGGGCATCATAAATAAGCTCACCAGCTTAAATATCAACCCCTATGTCACAAGATGGGTTGCAAACTGGCTTAGGGATAGAACCCACATGGTCAGAATTGCAGGTGCCATGTCAGACTCTAAACCAGTTGCAAGTGGCGTCCCACAAGGCTCAGTCCTGGGACCTCTCTTGTTCGGTATATATTTCTCTGAGGTACAGGCTAACACAGGAGGACTATGGCTGACAAGGTTTGCAGGTGACTGCAAACTGGGGGCCATAATCGACTCACTGGCTGACACAAGCATCCTCCAAAAAGGTCTCACAGAAACGGATAACTGGTGCCAGAGCCATGGCCTAAAGCTAAATGCCAAAAAGTGCATAGTCATCCCCTTTGGGAAAAACAAAGTGCCCACAAATTACCACATAGGTGGTAATCCATTAAGTATGGAAGAAGTAATTAGGGATTTGGGGACCCAAGTAGATTGCAATCTCTCCTTTGACAATCACATTGCCAAAGTGGTTAGAAGGACATTCTATATAGCCCACCTTATCACGAAGGGGTTCACATCTAGATCAAGAGAGGTCATTGTGCCCCTCTACTCATCACTCATCAGGCCCATAATTGAATACAATGTTTGGGATGTACCTTACCCGACACCTGCTTCAACTAGAAAGACCCCAAAAGTACCTCACCAAGAGGATCAAGGGACTCAAACAGATGCCCTACACAGTTAGGCTAAAGAAACTGCAGCTCTACTCAGTTGCTTACCGCCTACTCAGAGGCGATCTGCGCCTGATGTATAAAGCCATGTCCAACCCAGAATTAATGGACATGCTCCACCTCAAGAAATCCAAATCCATGAGAACTACATGCTCCAGTGACTTAAACCTCAGCACAGAAATAAATAGAACATGCTGGAGGGACAGATTCATATCCCAGAGGCTCCCCTCACTCTGGAACAAAATCCCACTCCAAGTTAGACAGAGCCCCTCAATGTCCCTCTTCAAGAAGAATCTTGGCATTTGGATGGGAGATCGTAAATTTACCCCTGGGATCTCTTCTTCATAGGTTCATAGGTTCATACTAGGCTATCTGCCCTAGGGCATTTATAAGCCTAGCCAGAGTGTGTTTGGCTTTCGCCACCCATTTTAAATGAATTTTGCTATGCCCTTTTTCGAGGTTAGTATACTGTGCCTCTGTCTAACAGTGACACAGAAGTGATACCCGGGGTAAACCTACGATCTCCCATCCACTCATCAAGATTCCTCTTGAAGAGAGTCAATGAGGGACTCTGCCTAACCTGGACTGGGATTTTATTCCAGAGTGAAGGGAGCCTCTGGGTTATGAATCTGTCACTCCAGCATGTCCTACTTATTTCAGTGCTGAGGTTCAAGTCTCTCGAGCGCGTAGCTCAATGGGATTTGGATTTTCTGAGGTGCAGCATGTCCATTAATTCGGGTTGGACATGGCTTTATACGTCAGGCACAGATCGCCTCTGAGCAGGCGGTATGCCACTGAGTAGAGCTGGAGTTTCTTTAACCGGGCAGCATATGGCATCTGTTTGAGCCCTTTGATCCTCTTGGTGAGGTACTTTTGGGGTCTTTCCAGTTTCTGCAGGTGTCTGGTAAGGTACATCCCAAAAGGGGCATTGTGCTCAATTATGGGCCTGATGAGGGATGAGTAAAGAGGCACGATGACCTCCCTTGATCTAGATGTGAATCCCTTCATGATTAGGTGGGCTATATAAAATGTTTTTCTATCCACTTTGGCCACGTGGTTTTCAAATGAGAGATTGCTATCAACTTGGGTCCCCAGGTCCCTAATTACTTCTTCCGTACTTAATGGATTACCACCTATGTGGTAATTTGTGGGCACTTTGTTTTTGCCAAAGGGGATGACTATACACTTTTTGGCATTTAGCTTGAGGCCATGGCTCTGGCACCAGTTGTCTATTTCTATAAGGCCCTTTTGTAGGATGCTTGTGTCGGCTGGAGAGTCGATTATGGCGCCTAGTTTGCAGTCATCTGCGAACTTGGTCAGCCACAGTCCTTCCGTGTTGGCCTGTACCTCAGAGAAATATATACTGAACAAGAGAGGTCCCAGGACTGAGCTTTGTGGGATGCCACTTGTAACTGGTTTGGAGTCTGATATAGCTCCAGCAATTCTAACCATGTGGGTTCTGTCCTTGAGCCAGTTTGCAACCCATCTAGTGACATAGGGGTTTATATTTAAGCTGGTGAGCTTATCTATAATGCCCGAGTGGGGTACTGTATCGAAGGCTTTTGCGAGGTCCAGGTAGGCTGTGTGGACCACCTTCCCCTCGTCAATGGCCTTGGTGACTGTTTCAAAGAAATCGACCAGGTTTAAGAGGCAGGATCTGCCCTTAACAAAGCCGAACTGGGTAGGATCCAGTGTCTGTAGGTCCCCAATATCTTTATTTATGAGGTCCATGATGATCCTTTCCATAGCTTTGCAGACCAAGCTAGTCAGGCTTATGGAGCGATAGTTTCCAGGATCCGTTGAGGCACCACCTTTGTGGAGAGGGACCACTGTTGCTGTACAACACTCTTTGGGTACATATCCTGTAGTAAGGCTGTGATTGAACAGTAGTTTTATGTTTGGGTTTAGCTCTTCTTGGAGTTCATGTAGGACACAGCCCGGGACACCGTCTGGTCCCATTGATGCTGTGTCTTTTGCTTTGGAGAGGGCGGCTCTTACCTGAGCATCTGAGATGTCAGGGGGGCAGCACTCTGCTGGGATAGATATTTGCCCTTTTGGTGGGGAGGGGTTTGCGCTGAACCTGTCAGCTAGGATGTTGGCAATGTCTGTGGGTTCGTGTATTTTTGTCATTTTGGACTAATTCTGAGCATATCTGGGAATTCCCACCCAGGTTCCTAACATAACTAAAGAAAGCCTTGTGATTATCCTTAGTGTCCTGTGCAATTTTTCTCTCGAAGCTGGCCTTAGACGATTTTATGAGTGCCCGTAGTTTTTTGCTAATACTGATCAGAGATGTCTTCCCTTTTTGGGATTTTGCTCTATCATGTAGTAGCTTCCTCCTTCTATTGTATAGTTTGTTTATGGCTAGGGTCCACCAGACAGAGGACGCCTGCCTTTGGAGGATGGGTCTTGGTTTTATTTGGGATTGCATGATCCATGCATTCCTGAAGGTGTTCATAGAATGTGTTTATAAAGGATTCTGCGGTCTGGGCCGTATTTTCCACAGGCCCGGGGGCGTTGAAGGATTCCACTTCGGTTTTGAGGAGTGTGAAATTTGCTTTAGAGAAGTTTTTCACTGTGGTTTTCTGGGCAGGGGGTGGGGTTGGGATGTGAATATCCAGTGAGATTAGTTTATGGTCTGATCTTACCAGTGAGGGATACACTTCTGGTCTGGAGCATAGAGTCCCCATGTTGGTGATGATCAGTTCCAGTATGTTTTCCCCTCTTGTGGGAGTGTTAACAAGTTGTTCCATAGCATTTGAGTTTATAAATTCTAGGAACCTTTGGGCTTGGGTGTTGGAGCTAGAGTAATGCTCCCAGTCTGTGTTTGGGTAGTTGAAGTCACCCAATATAATGGTGTTTGGAGAGACCTTCATATTTTCCAGTGTTCTCAGGAAGGCTGAGTGGGGTTCCTGGGTTTGGGAGGGTGGTCTGTAGCAGGCTATAAACTGGAAGGCAGTTTTACCCACTGTTAGTTGCACATGGATAATCTCTGATGCTTCGTGCTGTGCCACCAACCTGGAGGTGTGGGTATCTTTGACGAATATTGATACTCCCCTCCTTTTGTGGTTCGGTCCGAGTTTTGTGGCAGAAAAGCATGGTATGAGGTATAACCTGGTAGTGCTGGGGTGCACTCGGGAGCCTTGAACCAGGTTTCTGTTACTGCACAGATATCGATGTTCTCCATGCTAAGGAGAGTTTCGAGTGCGTGCATCTTGAGGTTTAGACTTCTGGCATTGAGTAGCATTACTCTTAGTTTCTTATCCCTTGTGATACCTATGGAGGAGGGTTTGTCTTTTGAGCCTTGCCTAAAAAAGGCACTATGGGGGTGGCAAGAGCCTTTGCCAATATCCGAAAGCCCAGGGGTGACAGGTGCAAGCCATCCCTAGCGAAGCATTGTGGCTTGTCGAGCATGTCATCCCAGGCTGACAGGCATTGGATCCCCTTTGAATGACACCAATGCTTAAGCCAATTGTTGAAATTGATCATCTTGTCTTCATATTGTGGCATCATTCTTGGTGAGGGTAAGATGCTACTCAAGGTCAGGGTCATACCGGCCTGGGCTACATGCTCAGAGAGCTCCTCTATGTCTCTTTTCATGCAGCCCAGAGAGGTACGTCTCAGGTCATTCACACCAGCATGGAAAATGACTGAGTCATATTTGTACTTGCCATGGAGTGACCTGAGTGCTTGTGTTATGTGGCGGATCCTAGCGCCCGACAGGCAGCTCACCATGACCTTCTCCTTGTTCAGCCTGGTGAGCGGGACGTCAGTGTGCCTGACGATAGAGTCACCTATTACAAGTGTATCAGGTGTGTTGTTTAGCCTTCTGTGTCACTGCTAGACAGAGGCACGGTAAACTAACCTTAAATGGGCTATCTTCTGTGACCTACTATACAGAGGCACAGTCAACTAATCTAAGAAGGGTGGCGAAAGCCAAACACACTCTGGCTAGGCTTGTAAATGCCCTAGGGCAGATAGCCTAGTATCAACCTATGAACCTAAGATACTGACTCTTCACCAACTACTTCCTATGCTAGGCAAAGATGCTTGGCTGGAAACACTAGATTTAAAAGAAGCATACTTGCACATCCCAATCAGGTAATCTTGCAGAAGATACCTACGCTTCAAACTAGGCTACACGCACTATCAGTTCTCTGCGCTGCCCTTTGGCTTATCTACTGCGCCCAGGGTATTCACAAAGTGCCTAGCTCCAGTTATTGCATTTTGCAGGCAAAGAAATATTCAAATATACCCATACCTGGACGATTGTCTAATTCAGGCAGAAAGCCAGGACATACTTTTGAATCATCTGGCCTTTGTACAAAGGGTTCTAACTTGTCTGGGGTACACCATAAACGAAAAGAAATCACACCTGGTACCCTGTCAACAAAGTATATTCCTGGGAGCAATCTTGAATACAACTTCCCAGATGGCTTACCTCACGCCATTGAAACAAATTCATTTGACAACCTACTAAAAACAACTGGCCACAAAAACCCTACTATCTGCAAGACAAATACTGCAAGCCTTGGGATTCATGGCCTCCTGCATTCTTCTAATTCCATATGCAAGACTGCATATGAGGAAACTACAGTGGTATCTAAAAAGCCTATGGTGTCAACATTCTCAAGACCTAGAAACAATGATTCCTATCATACCTTGCCTACGCCTAGAGTTCCTTTGGTGGGCAGAGGCCTGCCACCAAAACAAGGGACTACCTTTCACACCACCCCCTGCCACCCAAACCCTAACAACAGATGCATCAGACTATGCATGGGGGGCTCACCTGGCAGGGAAGTGCATTCAGGGCAAATGGAACCCAAGTCAAATGCACCTGCATATCAATCAAAAAGAAATGTTAGCTGTACAGAATGCTCTGACAGCCTTCAAGGACCACATTCTTCCAGGACAACTAATGGTAAAGATGGACAACACCACTGTTATGTGGTACATAAACAAGCAGGGGGATACACATTCTTATCCCCTCTGCAGACTAGCCATGGCATTGTGGAACACAGCCTTGAGCTACCAAGTGCACCTACAAGCTCAATTCATGCCAGGAAAATTAAATACACTGGCAGACGGACTAAGCAGAAACCTTATGGACCCACACAAGTGGAAACCGGAACCAAGGATTTTCAACATGTTGACAAGTAAATGGGGGAGCCCAGATATAGACCTGTTTGCCTCTCCCCAGAACTACCAATTGGACAAATTTTGCACAAGGACTCCCCACAAACAAGCCTGGAAAGTGGATGCTCTGTCCTTCAGCTGGAAAAACCTATCAGCCTATGCCTTCCCCCCTCTGCCTCTGCTCTCCAAAGTACTACTAAAAATCAAACAGGACAAACCAAGGATGATTTTGATTTCTCCAGACTGGCAGCGCCAACACTGGTACCCCCTCCTGTGCAGTGTGTCACAGTTATCTTTATGGTACCTGCCTCAGACCCCTTCCCTGCTGTCTCAGCAGGAGAACCAGATTCTGCACCCTCATCTTCTAACACTGAACCTTGCAGCCTGGCTAATTACTTAATCTCTCCTTTACCATCCCTCAGCAAATCTGTGATGGATATCATTTTAGAGGCAAGGAGGCCTAGTACTAGAAAATCTTATGCTGAAAAATGGAAAAGATTCTATGCCTGGAACCAGTCTCAAGGAATGAGCACAGCAGCACCCAATTTACCTCAGATTTTACAATACTTAACTGAGATGCTTCACAAGGGCCTGTCTTTTTCCTCCATTAAAATCCACGCCTCAGCCATTTCAGCTCATTAGAACCTCCCCTCTTCTCTCATCCACTGCTCAATCAGTTTCTCAGAGGGGCCAAAAATTTGAGACCATCCAGGAGAGCTCCAACCCGATCCAGGGACCTTAACTTTGTCTCAGAGAAACTCACTCTACCTCCTTTCAAGCCAGTTGCTACTGCAGACTTAAAATTTCTTTCTTGGAAAACAGCTTTCCTTTTAACAATCACTTCAGCTAGAAGGGTACCTGAATTACAGGCCCTTATGGCAGTGGAGCCTTTCATCATCTTTCATGTGGACAGGGTGTCCCTCAGAACCAATCCATCCTTCATGCCCAAGGTGGTATCCAGTGTGGCTCTTAATCAGTCCATTCATTTGCCAAACTTCTTTCCCAATCCACAGAATAAAGGGGAATGGATACTGCATTCCTTAGATGTGCACAGACAACTTAGATTCTACTTGGACAGGAGTAAACCTCAAAGGAAATCTGAACAACTGCTGGTGGCATTTGCTGCAGGGGCAGAGGTGAAGGCTATTTCAAAGCAAACCATTTCCAAATGTATAAGCCATTGCATTCATTTCTGCTATAAACACCATGGAAAACCTATCCCCCAGGGGATCAGACCTCACTCCACCAGGGCTGCATCTACCTCTACAGCTTTTTTCAGAGGCATCCCTACCAGGGACATCCTAGAAGTTGCTACCTGGAGTTCTGTACATACTTTCACCAAGCATTATCATTTGCCAGTTTTCTCTAAATCCAGAGCTGGCTTTGCCACTGCAGTCTTGCAGGGCCTTATAGCTGGCCCTAATGCTATCTAAATTCCTCCTCCCAACCATAGCTTTGGGAATCTACCCAAATGTAATGACTGCAACAGTGAAACACAAAGAACATAGTACAGTTGTGTACACTTACCATAAATGTAGATGTTCGAGTGTATTCACTGTTGCAGTCCTGGTTATCCTCCCTCCAACCCCCTAACTTCTTTTGACTATACCTCTACTTTCCTTTACTATGCTTTAAAGCCTTTTTGGTGTATTTGCTTTTTTGTTGGAGGTATATCTTTGTACTTTTATATTTAATTGCTTCCCATTAGGGGGGCACCTGACATGTGGGGCAAGAAAAACTGATGTAATGGTGTCGGCTGCATGTTTTATACCCCTGATGACCTGACGTCATGGAAGAAGGGACAGCAATCGACACAGGACCCAAGACTTTCTTAATCAGGCCGACTGAGGGCTACCTGCAAGCAGATAAACCAAATGTAATGACTGCAACAGTGAATACACTCAAACATCTACATTTATGGTAAGTGTACACAATTGTACACTAGAGCGTGTAGCTCAGAGGGATTGGGATTTCTTTACATGGAGCATGTCCAACAGCTCTGGGTTTGACATAGCTTTGTATATTTGGCAGAGATCACCTCTGAGTAGGCAATATGTAACAGAGTAAAGCTGGTGTTTTTTGAGACGGTCTGCGTAGGGCATCTGTTTGAGGCTGGTAATCCTCTTTGTGAGGTATTTCTGTGGCCTTTCCAGTTGTTGTAGATGTCTTGTGAGGTACATACCAAAAGGGACGTTGTACTCTATAATGGGTTTAATGAGTGATGAGTAGAGGGGAACAATGACCTCTTTTTTCCTGGATGAGAAACCCTTTGTGATGAGGTGTGCCACTTAGAAGGATTTTCTGACTACTGAGGTGATGTGATTGTCAAAGGAGAGACTACTATCCACCTGTGTCTCAAGGTCACTTATCACACTTTTGGTGTTAAGTAGACTACTGCCTATGTGGTAGTTCATGGGTACAGAGTTTTTACCAAAAGGGATGACAGTGCACTTTTTGGTATTGATCTTGAGGCCATGGCTTTGACACCAGGCATCTGTCTCAGTGAGGCCCTTTTGTAGGATGTCCACATTGTTAGGAGCTTTGATTATTTTGCAGTCATCTGCGAACTTTGTTAGCCAATGACCTTCTGTATTAGCCTGTACTTCAGAGAAGTAGATACCAAACAGGAAAGGACCTAGGACTGAACCCTGTGGTACTCCACTTGTCACTGGTCTGAAGTTGGATTTAGAGTCTGCTACTTTCACAGTGTGGGTTCTGTCAGTGAGCCAGTTGGCAACCCATCTTGTGACATAAGGATTTATACCTAGTTTTTTGAGTTTATCTATAATTCCAGAGTGGGGGATGGTGTCAAAAGCCTTGCCGAGATCTAGATAGGCTGTGTGAACCACCTTACCCTCATCTACAGCTTTGGTGACCGCTTCAAAGAAGTCTGTCAGGTTTAGGAGACATGATCTGCCTTTTACAAATCCGAACTGGGTAGGGCCAGAGTTTGTAAATTACCAATGTCATTGTTTATAAGTTCAATGATGATACGTTCCATAGCCTTGCAGACCAGACTCATCAGGCTAATGGGGCGGTAGTTCCCGGGGTCCGTGGTGGCTCGCCCTTTGTGGAGTGGGATAACCATTGTTGTGCACCATTCAGTGGGCACAAAGCCTGAGGTGAGGCTATGACTGAACATGGTACTTAGGTGGGGTGCCAGTTCATTTTGTAGTTCATGTAGAACGCAGCCGGGGATGTTGTCAGGTCCCATGGATGCTGTGTTCTTGGCTTTGGAGAGTGTGCTTTTTACCTGTGCAGCCATGATTACAGGAACTTTGCATTCTTCTAGTATAGAGATGGGCCCTTTAGGGGATGAGAGAGGGGCAAAGTTAGCACTGAACCTATCTGCCAGGATGTTGGCAATATCAGTTGGTTCTGTATATTTAGTGCCATTGTGCTGTAACTCAGAGCAGATCTGAGTGTTGCCATTGAGATTCTTGACATAGCTATATAATGCTTTCTGGTTGACTTTAGAATCAGTGGTGATTTTGTTTTCATAACTAGCTTTGAAGGATTTTATGAGAGATCTCAGCTTCTTACTGAGGCTGACCATGGAGTTCCTCCAATCATGGGATTTTACTCTTTTTTGCAACAGTTTCTTCCTTCTGTTGTAGAGTTTGTTTATAGCAGGGACCACCAGATTGGCTTCCTTTTTTTGGAGGTTAGCATCTTGGCTCTGTTAGGGATTGCACAATCCATGCACTCATGTAAGTGCTTATAAAGTGCAATTGTATAGGATTCAGCAGTCGTACCTCTATTATCTGTCAGCATGGGTGTCGTGAAGTTTTCCACTTCTGTCTTAAGAAGCGTGAAGTTGGCTTTGGAGAAATTTTTTACTGTGGTTTCCCTAATGGGGGGTGGGGGTGGGATGTGGATGTCTAGGGTGATTTGCTTGTGGTTGGATCTGACCAACGAGGAATTGACATCTGGTGTGGAACACAGGTTGCCCATGTTGGTAATGACCAGGTCTAGCATATTGCTGCCCCTGGTGGGGGTGTGGATAAGTTGATCCAAGGCATTGGAATTTATGAATTCCAGAACACGTTGAGCACAAGAGTTGGTACATGAATAGTTTTCCCAATTAACGGTGGGGTAGTTGAAATCGCCCATTATTAGGGTGTTAGGTTGTATCCTAATATTTCCAGTGTATCAAGAAATGAGAAGTGGGAATCCTGGGGCATGGTGGGGGGTCTGTAGCAAGCTACAGTTTGGATTGCGGTCTTGCCCAGAGTTAGTTACACTTGGATAATCTCGGATGCATTATGCTGAGCAACTAGGCTGGAGGTGCAGATATCCTTAATGAATATGGACACGCCTCCACCTTTAGTGTTTCGGTCCAGGTTAGTTGGCCGAAAGGTGTGGTATGAATTATAGCTTGGTAATGCAGGGGCGCTCTCTGGAGCCTTGAACCAGGTCTCTGTCACTGCACAGAAGTCGATGTTCTCCATTTTTAAGGAGTGCCTCGAGTGAGTGCATTTTGAGGTTTAGATTTCTAGCATTAAGTAGCATTACCCCCAGATTTTGCTTGCTTGTACCTGTTACAGTGGTGAATTTGCCATTTGAATCTTGCCTAAAAAAAGGCACTATAGGGGTGGCAAGAGCCTTAGCCAGTATCTGGAATCCCAAGGGCAACAGGTGCAGGCCATCTCCTGCAAAGCATCGTGGTTTGTCGATCATGTCATCCCAGGCAGACAGATACTGGATCCCCTTAGAATGACACCAGAAGCTTAGCCAATTGTTGAGGTCAATCATTTTGTCCTTGTACTGTGGTATCATTTTAGGTGATGACAGGATGCTACTCAGGGCTAGGGTCATACCTGCGTGGTCCACAAGATCGGGCAGCTCCTCCATGTCTCTTTTCATGTAGTCCTGGGAGGTACGCCTCAGGTCATTCACACCAACATGGACAATGACAGAGTCATATTTGTACTTGTTGTGGAGTGACCTGAGTGAATGCGTTATGTGGCGGACAGGCACCTGACAGTAACTTTCTCCTTGTTTAGCCTGGTGAGTGGAACATCAGTGTGCCTGACTATAGTGTCACCTATGACTAGAGTGTTGGGTGCGTTGTTATGCCTAATGGGCTGTGGTTGAGTGGCACACTGAGTTTGTGGGCTATGTGTCATTTGGGTTGTATTGGGGGGGGGTGGAGGTTGCTTGCGTTTCTGCTTTGGAGGTCCCTACTGCTTGTGGAGATTTTTTTTGGAGCCTCCGTGAATGTAGGTGTGTGTTTTGTGTTTCTATGTGTGCATTTTGGTGGTGTAGGTTTTGAGGGACTATGTGATGAGTGTGGTGTGGTGCAAGTGTTTACCTTCTCCTCTTGACTGTCTAGTCCAGTCTTGGGTAAAGAGAGCTTTGCTTCCAGTTTGGCTATATAAGTGCAGCTCTCACAGGTTGTAGTGTTGAGTGGTAGGGAGAGGGTTGTCTGTGTACATGAGGCAATTGCTGCATTGCCCCAATATGCCCAGATTCATCAGGTAGACAGGGGAAAACACCGGGATCTGACCCTTAGACATGCCTGGATAGGTGCTTATTTATTAAGTACTAAAAACTGTTTTTCTCTAGACAAGTGAGGAAAGTTGAGTGCTGTAGTAATTTGTAGCGTATTTAGTGCTTACAATGAGTTCTGAACAAGTGCTGAGCTCAAAGAAACAGATCTGAGTGCTGAAACTAGAAAACTGGCTAGTTCTAAGAAACAAAATTAAGATAGAAGGCTTCCCTCCAACACAGAAAGGCTTGGGGGCCCAGAAGCTTACAAACAGTCCTGGATACAGCAAATCTGCATCTGGACTAGACGACTTACAGGAAAGGCAGGAAACAAGCTTAGAAAATTTTTTTTTTTTGTAAAGTGGAAAGAGGAAAGGAGGAGCAGAAGCTAACTGGGTTGGCCTTCTCAAATGTTCTCCCTGGATTAGGTAGAATGAGGTAATGACACTACACTGGTCCGTGTTTTCTATCTCCAACTGTTTACTGCACTCTCTTTCTTTCTTTTGATGACTTCTTGGACTTTTGCATTCCACCAACAACTTTCCTTATGTACCTTATTTCTATACCTGGCTCAGCCACATATCTGTTCTGTAGTCCTAACACATGCTGGTTTGAGGCAACACCATTCTTCTTTAACTCTACCTATTTCTCCTCTTCTTGGAGTGCTAGATCCCTGAGTAATTCCTTGAATTCTTGTGTTTTCTCACCAGTCAACTTTCAGGTCTTCAGCTTGGTCTGTGTTGATCTTAGGGCCTTCTCTGACCATTGCTTGCAGCTCATTGTGGCAACCAGTGGTTTAAGCTGTGGGCCAACTGTTTCCCTGACTTTGCAATCACTGATTCTTCACCAGTGCCCTTTCCTTACTAGGAAGAAGTCCACCTGAGTTGCATGCTGGCCACTCTTGTATGTGATCTTGTAACCATCCCTCTTTCTGAACCATGTGTTGGCTATTATCAGTATGTGGATTGCAGTCATTGAATAATGACAAACGTTTGAGTTTTAGATTTCATTTCATTTAGAAAAGCCATGCTAATTCAAAATGAATTGTTCAAACAGCTGTCTAAGCTTGCAAAAGCAAAATATAAAAATCTTACGCCCCCGTGGCCCCCCAACCCCCCCCCCCCCACACACACACACACTCGCATATTATATTTTCTTTGCCCAGATGTTTTTTGCTATGAGGTCAAAAGATTTCTCTCTTAACTAGTCTGGCTTACTGTTTCATAGTATTTTTTTTTTTTTTAAGCTTTCTTTCTTTGTCCTTCATCTGGCCTCTAATACACACACACTTCCTTGGTGACACTCTCATAAACAGCATATATTGCATACTTCTCAACTGTCCAGATTTTTGCCTCATATTTTTGGTCTGTTCCTCAAAAAAATTGTAGTTTTCTGGCAAATCACAGAGGATTAAAGTCAATAAATAATGACATACATTTGAGTTTCGGACTTTGTATCCTTCTTGAAATGCATACCCACCACAAAACCTGTTATTCTAGCAACTTTCTAAGAGCACTATTTAAAATCTGCCCCTATATTAAGGTCTTGTCCCTCATTATTTTAGGCTTTGTCCATTTCTGTTGTGCTAAGAAGCTGACAGGTACAATATATTACCACCCCACATGCAACCACAGTTTTAAAACTAAAGTTTGTCACATACTATGCCATCTTTTTTGACTGCTCTTCCAGATCCCATCTGTTATTGCATTCACTAAGATTGCTGTCTCTGCCAGTCTTTTAAAACATATAACAAAAGGAGAAGGAAAAAAAAGACTACCTAAATTCAGGGGTTCAGTCCATTTCCTTCACAAGAATTTATGCTTCTTTTCAGTGCAAAATAGGCATTAGAGTTCTTCACCAGTAAAACGGAAGTTCAGCATTTAACAGAACCACCAGGATGAACAGTTTTCAATAGTCCGAATATGCATGAGTGTGTTTGTGAAGGAAGTGTGTATATGCAGCAGTATACATATATCCATGTCTGCCTATATGTGTTGGAACATACACACACACACACACACACACACACACACACACACACACACACACACACACACACAGACACTCTTACTTCCCCGTTAAACAATTATTAACCAAAGAGTGGCAAGTCTGGGAGAAGAGTGTAAAATCTTAAAAGAAAAACAAGTGTCTCCTACATCTTTTTGGGATAAGTGAGGCTAAGGCAGCTGTTTTCTTCCACCCTCTTACCATAAAAATATGCAGCTACCCTGCATTCTGATGGGTTAGAACCTTATGTGGATGAGGTGCTAAACAAACCACACACAGCTGTGTGACATATCCTGCGGGAAGTACATAAATGACAGCAGTTTGACACAGCTTACTGTGTGACATAAGCTGTGGTTCTGTGGTCTTGCATTAGTTGCAGAAAGTGTGTGCGTGATTTGCATTGGGGTTGGTGAGTATAAATCTCAGCTGTTTGACAGGCACAGGAATACATAAAGTGAATCTGTGTGTCTATCCTTGTGGGGTGCATATTTAAGTCTGTGAAGTTTAGGAGTACAGAAATCAGGAATCTACAATTTGACATAGGGAGTGCACAGATGTTGGGAGCTGTCTGAACCTAGTACTGAAGATATGTCTGTGGCCTGCAGTGTTAGGCACTTGATCCAGTAGCCGTTTTCATTTGGTAATCCAGCAATGTTTAGTTATTGGCTAGGGAAGTTCCACTGTTTGCAAACACCTTTCATGTTAATTTTTTTTTTGAAGCAGAAAGGATCATCATTAGTAACAGATTTTTTGAGTGTACTGGAGCCTTTGGTGAACAACAGTATTATAGTAAAGTACATATGCCTTTGGTGAACAACAGTATTATAGTAAATTACATATTAGCAGAGCAGTGGGGCAAAAATTAGACCTTTGTGAAGATACTCGCTTTGCCCTAGAGTTCCTATCTACCTCTCAACTGTCCAGATTTTCAGAGAATGTCCAGAATTTGTGTCATAATTTTAGTCTGTTCATCAAAAAATGTGTGGTTTTCTGGAAAAAAATCACTGAGGACTGAAGTCACTAAATAATAACAACCGTTTGACTTTCAGACTTCATATCATTCAGAAAGTGCAAGCTAATACACAATCTGCTATTCTAGCTACTTTCTAAATTTATAAGAACAATATTTAAAATCGTTCCCTATTTTTGGGCCTTTGTTCCCCCATTATTTTTGGCTTTGTCCAGATTTTTTTGCATTAAGAGCTTGAGAGGTATGGCTTGCTACACTTAAAATATGCTAAGAATACTTGTGGGGTTTTTGTTCTCAGACAAGTCACTTCACTTGACATCATTTTACACAGTTATTAATATTATTATTATTAATAGTAGTAGTAGTATCTAACCCTTATCTTCCAGTGCTCCCAAAATTGTAGCACAATCTCATACAGCTACTGGTTTGTGTAGTGTTTCAGGAAGCAGCTGGTAAGAATCAGTCTTGTATTGTCAGACTAAATAAACTTCTGTCCTGTGTGATACAGCAAAGTTCCCATCTGACCCTCCCCTTCCAAGATTAGAATTATCCATCCTTCCTGCCAACTGTAACAAACTTTGTTTGCAGAGGTAAGATGTGCTAATGTTGTCCTGGAAAGTAGTAGGTAAAGCAGTGAAGGGATCCATTTTATTTCTGGCCCCACCCATAAGCCAGCTGCTGAGGTGTGAACAGGTGCCTCTTTGTCTTTACTCTGCAAGGTGGCAACTGTAAACTGTCTTCTCATTCTACAGAATTACCCAGGATTTTACCACAACAAAGACTTGATAAAACCACTTCTGTGAAGAAACACACACTTATTTTTTGATTATTTGTACTGGAATTTCTTCTTAAAAAATGGCTGCAAATACACCTGTTACATCTCTGAAATTGTAGTTTTATTTTAATATTCAACTTTCACCTCGTTTTTCACAGGAATGACATGTGTGTGCTGCTTTTAAGCCCTCCATGTTAAAAGAAAGAAGATTCAGACTGGAAATGGAGAAACTCCAGTATACTTCTGGGTCTGATTCATAGGTTCATAGGTTCATAGGTTCATACTAGGCTATCTGCCCGAGGCATTTAAACCTAAGCCCATCCCTTTGTTGCTGGCGCACCCGCCATATGGGGAAACTATGGCATTATAATTTATTATTTTGTGTGTCGAGAGTGACACAGTGACACTGGGGTAATCCCTGGGCTATCCATCCATTCTCCCATCCATTGGTCAAGATTTCAGCCAGCAGTGGCCTGCCACATGTGCGATGATTTGTTCCACAGCATAGGGGATTTTTAGGTGTGATTGGGTGATGATCTATGTCTCAATATTAGCCGCCGATGTGCATTAAGTCTCCGCCCTTGTGGCTCCTGATGGATCTAGATTTGCTTTTTTTTGAATAGCATGTTTCATCTCTCTGGGTTCTTGTGTATGTTAGGCAGGTCACCCTCTGAGGTCACCCCAAAGCAGTGAAGCACGGAGTTACTTCATAGAGCTTCTTTTAGATAGATTTTGCAGCAGAGATTATTTTTTGGTGAGGAACTTTTGTGGCCTCCAGCTGCTGCCAAGTGTGTGGGGCTTGTACTCTCAATGGTCAGATACATCCCGATTGGTATCGATGGAATCATTGGTGTGATGAGACTGAGTGAAGAGATGAGACCTCTCCTGGGACTATGACCTCCCTTTCATGATGGAATTTCTTCATGTGGAACACCCACCTAATGAAGGTAGCTACATGGGTGTTAGCTACACTACTACTCTCCTGATAACTCTTCTCAAACTGGGTCTTTGTCCCCCTGATGCTCTGGTTCCTGCTTTGTACTTTTGGGTAACTTTATGACTATTCTTTTTTTCCCTTAGGACTTCTTGCGTGTGGCTTGGCATTTAACTTCGGTTTTGAGTCCATGGTGCGCTGATCACTCAGATGTGTTTTTCTCTGTACTATCTCAGTCAGATGTGTTCATCTGCAAACTTTGTCAGCATCTTAAGCTGACTTTGTTTTGTCAACCCTAACCCTAGAGTGGGCCTTGAGCCAAACAAGTAGGGACTGCCCTGTGGGACTGCAGGAGTCTGACCCCAATGGGTTTCCTTGACTGTTTGAGGGCGTGTGACACTCCAGCAATCAGTTCTGCCCTCTGAGTGATGTGCAACAGTGGATCTGCAGATGAGTTTGTGATTATGCATTGAAGATTTGTCAGTTGAGTGTTTCGCTTGCAGATAAGGCTGTATTGTATCCTCGAGCCTGGGTAATTTCCAGGGTCGGTGGACCCTCCCTTTGGTGTGGGCGGGGTTGAGTGTTCTGTCAGCTCACCCCTGGCAAGATTTGAAAGCAGAGGTGCAAAGTTAAAAAAAACTCCTTGTCTTCTCCTATTTAATATGTCTTTGCTTATGTGGCTTTGCAGATAAGGGCTTTTTCAAATCCCTGCCGGTGTAATTTCAAGAAGTGCAGGAGAGACCAAAGTTTGCAGTGGGACCACAGTTGCAGCGGTCGCCCTGCACTTGGTAGCCAGAATCTTAGATTACATTGATTTGCATTATTGTGCTGTTGCTTAAATTCAGCATTAAGCATGCATTTGTGGTGTGGATCCATACACCATCAGGTTTTTTGGAGATTTGAGCATGAGGTTGAGGAGTTTCAGCTTGGCTGGAGTGGAAGATGTTTGGGGGCTGTTTTTTGAGTCTTTTACTCCTTTTTTCCTCATGGAAACCTGTTAGATTTTATGTTGAGGTCTTAGGAGGAGTTTAAGTAATCAGTACATGTCAGTAATTTTTGTCTGTTTTCCTCTCAGTTTTTTAGTCATTTAGTTCTTATTTATCTGGTCTTTTTTTTTTTTTTTCTTTGAGTCTTTTGCTATTTATTTATGATTCTCTTGGCTTTTTTTTATTTTGTCTTAGTATTTTTACTGTTTGATTTATAGTGATTTTGGTGTTTTACTTATTTTCATTATTTTGAGTATTGTTTCTCCTTTATTGTAGAGTTTGAGGTTTACCTTAGTCCTCCTGGTACCAGTTTGTTTGGGTTGGGTCCTTCCATTTATTTGTTTTTTTTTTGATTTGTGCATGCCTCTGAGGACCTCAGTGGCTTAGTTTGTGATCTGATTCCACCAGTAGCCTTTATACCAGAAAACAGAACATTTTGCTCGGATCAAGTCGGCTGTCACTAGTCTTTGTTATGTGCCTTTGTTTTTTTGTGGAAGGTTTACTGTGGTCTTTTGAGTTTAGGGTGGGGTTGAGGAATAACCTCCAGCGGGCTTGGAGATTCAGACTATTCATAGAGAGATTTTCAGTTGGTCCTGTTGATGATGCGAGCATTTATCCCATGAGTGAATGATGTGTTCTTGGCCTCCATTTGTGAGTTTGTTCCATGGTTTTTTGGCATTTATAAATTGCAGAGCAAAATGTTTCTCTTTGGTTTAGGAGTAGTGTTTCTAGTGTAGTAGTGTTTGTAGTGAGTATTGAGGGTGAATGATGTATATATGGTGACTCTTTTTTCTGGTAGTGTCCGTGTTAGTGTTTTGGCCGAAGCGATTGTGGCCTGTTTGGTTGGCGGAGGTGGGTGCGCTGTAGAGTGCCTGAGATTGGTCGTCAGTCCAGCCCAGAGTTATGGTGTGGTGGAAGGTCTAGAAGGCATGGACCTTGGCATTTCTTATTATTGTCCTCTGGGCATTGGCTTTTCTTGGATATTGGGTAAACCTTTCCTTTGTGGGCGGAGGTGGGGCTTTTATTAGGTGAATGAGGTGAAAAAAGGCACTGATAGCCTCCATACTGAGTTGGGCCTCGGCACAGACTCGGTCGTCACAGACTGAGATCATTGAGCAGCAGCGTACATACTTTTTTATCCTGTGCATCTTGAGTGGAGATCCATTTGAATGAGCCTTTTTTTAAGAGCATTGTTGGTAGGTTTTTGTTTTCTAGGTTTGTGTTCTAGGGTGGTGGGTTTAGAGGTTGAGCCTTGCCAAAAAGAGGTTTATAGGTGGCAGCGGCTGCATAATCCTTCCTCTGGCTCCCAGTCTCTGGCTTCGCAGTCCAAGGAGGTTGTGCATCAGGTCGCTTAGCAGATCATCAATGATCTAGTCATTGTGAGTTCCTTTGTGGAGAAGCCGTGTATGTTATCTCTGATCTCGGTATTCTAGCATCTCTGGGTAGGGCTTAGCTCCTCCTTTAATCTACTCATGTGCTCAGGAGCCGTCATACCTGTGTCTCTGCACAATGGAAGAGTCATGTAACCAGGGTTGTACGTGCTGTGCTCGACTACCGCGTGGCTGTGCCTTAGCTTGCCCTGACAATGACTTCCAGCTCCTTGTACTTGCTGGTCTTAGACCTCAGGTGCTTTGGGGTGGGGGACGGTTACTCTGACCTGACTATGCAGCCACGTGTGTCCTCCATGCTGTTGTGTGTTTGACTACAGTGTGTCTGACTGTGTAATGGTGCTTTGACTGTTGTGTTCTGTATTGTGTGTGGAGGGGTTCTTGTGTTGGTGGTGTCTGCTTGACTGTGAGGTGCTGAGGTTGCAGTGGTTGTGGTGGTTGGTGGTGGTTTTTTGGTTGTTTGGTTCTTTGGCCTCAGCTGTATGAGTATGTTTTTGTGAGTTTGATTGTATTCTATGTGAGACTTCTTTGTGTGTGGGGATGTGATGTGCTAAGGTAATATGCTAAGACTGGGTCTATTGCCAGTCCTGTGTTGCTTGTGTTCCTGATTGGTGTTTGTGGCCGAGAGTTGAGAGAGCTCAGCCTGTTTTTTGGCCAAGTGTGTGCATGGATGGGTGTATTGTGTGGCAGAGGGAGGGTGCTAGGGATAACAGATAGAGACAGAGGGAGGGACACCTAGCAGTGGAGATCCCAGCTATAGGAAGAAAGCAATAGAAATACATGCTAGAAAACGGGACAAAATCTTGAAAAAGGAAGGGGGGGAAGGTTGAGAATCAAGGGGAACAGTTTGCTCAAAGGTACTCATAAAGTTTGTAAGTGAACAAGGTAATGTAGTGATAAACAAAGATAGTGCTAGGTTTAAGGACTAGATGTTAAGTCTAGTTGTAGTTTTAGGAGTTACTTTGAGTTAAGTAAAGATGATATAGTTAGTAATAGTAGAGGTAGTTTTAAGGGAAATTTTGAAGGTGGACTTTAGTGGCATGAGTTTATGTTGTTACTTCCAAGGCTCATTCTCCTGATCAGTTAAAAAGGAAGTTAGGTCTGTCATAGTTAAACCTGTTTCTGTTAGGGATATAGTTGCTGAACCTAGTAGTGCTACATTAAAGTATGTTGAAGGTGTAGCCCCCACCCCTTTAAGAGAACTACTTTGAAATTGTTTCTGTGGTTGTATCTGAACCCTTGATTTGCATCCTTGTATCTCATCCTTACTGTCCTTCAGGTCCTGCACGTGTGGTTTAGTCCAGTTGAGCTATAAAAGGATGTAGGAGGCATTTTTCAGCAGTTTAGTAGATGAGGTCCAAGGTGCATTCCCCTGCTACCGACAGGGACTAAAAATATTTTCTCTGTCAACCTTTTTTCTAACTTGGGTCCTGACTGTTTCTAACTAGGGTCAATTTGAGTCCCAGTCCCTTTGAGGCCATCAGTTGACCTGTCATCATCATTATCATCTAAGAACAGGTCAGTAACTTTAGCCTCAATAGCTGCAATATAAGTGATGTCACTGGCATCAGTACCTCTGTTCTTAAGTCTTCAGGGCTGGTGATTCGATTGATGCAATGGGCTAACCCACTGGGGCTGTCTTCAGTACTGTCCCCTTCAGTGCTGATCGCCTGTTTACAGAGTCAGCATTCCTACAGTCAACACTGAAGGCACCCTTGCTTTTGCTGCTGATGGCTGCTTCTTTCTTGAGGGTCAGACACAATGTTCAACTTTATAGATGGGGCCTTCTTGACTTCAGTCCCAGGACTGTCACTATTTCTTTCAATCCCTAAGGATCAGCAGTCTTGAGTTTGGCATCCATACAGGCTCCATTGCTGCTAGTTATGCAGACTTTCCTGCATTCGTCTACTCCTTGATAATTCCGGCAATGGTCTAGGGACCCTATTTGATTGCTACTATTGCCAGCTGCCTCCCACAGCCTGGGATAGAAAACTTGGAGGTTTTCAGTGAGATGTACTGATTGGGTTTGCACTTGGTCTTCCCTGTCCTTGGCATCTCCAACTATGAAGTCCAGATAGTGTAAGAGAAATCACAAAGACACAACCCGTAACTGCCAGTCAGTGCAACAAGTTATGATTTACAAGGAATATTGGAACAGATGATGACCAAGAGTCTCATTCTCCACCAAGTGATGACCTCAAGAGATGTGGGAAACTCATCAAAGCAAAATGACCCCCAGATGTCCTTTGTGAGTCAGAACATATTTTATTTACTCTTTGTTCAGGTTAATCCCACTAGGCCAGCGTCCTCTTTTCAGTGGGGACCTGAGGTGGCATTCACACTGACTACAGGGCATTTGGCGAGGGCTCTGGTGAACTTTCCCTACTCTAAAAACAGAACTATTGTACAATAAAAAAAGAAAAAGAGGAAGTAGGTCCGGAGAATCCAGTTTTGTTTAGCATCAATGCACCTGTTTTAGGGAATTAATACTGCAAAAAACAGGGAGAATAAAATGGTGGGAAATTGTTTTAGTAAGTGTATGAAGAGACATGGAAACGAAAAAAGGAAAAGAGGGAATAAAAGGAGATTATGGAAAGAAAGTAATATGTAAATAAGATAAAGTTGTAGAAGTTAAAAAAATTATGAATATAGTGAAAAAGGAACAAGTGTTAGGAAACATTATACAAGATTTTTTTTCTTATATGTCCATGGAGTGATTTATTATTTGATGTTACAAATGTGGTAAAGCAAAAAAAGAGGTTTGAAGATTTCTGTGAAGCTGGGGACTTTTTGTTGAGAATTTTGTTAATCAAGGTAGCTGTTAAGGGATATATGAAAATATCAAATAAAAGAAGAAAAAATGTGCTATGATTTCAAGGTAGAGGTGCCTGCAAACTTGCTTTTTTAGAATGAAAAAATGAATAACTCTATTTGGGAAAAGTTTAAAGCTTTATATAATTGGGAAAGTTTCAAGGAAACTAATCCATCCATCTACCCACAACCCTTTTTCCCATTTTTGCACATGGGGTTGGGGTGTCACTTCCAACAGTGACAATCACCTAGAGTCAAGATTTACACCACTGGGTGGCTAGCTCTGCCACAGTAGTTTATCCACACCATGCACTCACATGCACACTTACAACCAGTTTAGAGTATCCAATCCACTTACTGCATGTCTTTGGAATGTGGGAGGAAACCAGAGCACATCAAGAAAACCATGCAAACACTGGGAGGACATGCAGACTCCACACAGAAGGTACCCCAGCTGAGAAATGAACCTAGGAACCTCTTGTTTTGAGGTGACCACCCTATCCATTGTGAGACCACAACACTATCCAATGTGGAAATTATATTGTATGGTAAATATGAAAAAGGAAGTATGGAGAATATTGAAAATGGGATAAAATGTTATTTGTTAGTCTCTCAGTGTTGTGGAAAAGAATGTGGGAAGGACTACTGTATAACAAAACCAGAAGGGACAAAGATGTATTTGCAGAAGTACGAAAATGGTTGTGCAAAAAGCATTGAGCAGGATCAATGAAAATTAGGGAAATTGGAATGGAAGAAGTATGTATAACAATTGTGTTGTATTACTGATGAAGAAATTGTAAAAATGATGTAAATAGGATGGATATGGTGTTGTAAATTATGTAAGTAATGTACAAATAATGTATATATATATATATATATATATATATATATATATATATATATATATATATATATAAATAAAGTAACCTGTGCTCACCACTGGATCTTTTAAATCCATCTGAGCTACCACTGACTCAGGCAAATGGGATCTCAGTTTAATATCTCAGCCAAAGGACAGATCCTTCCTGAGGGGCTCAGTATTGGAATGTCGGCATTCAAAATGCCAAGTGCTGAAAAGACAGAAAAAGAAAAGAATGAAAACACACAAGAGAGAATCTTGAAAACTGATCTTCTCCTTAAAACTAGTACCTTGGAGAAAGGGAAATATTCTGAGAAATGGCTTCTTAGACTTTATGTACAAGTCTGTTTTTTTGGCCACTCAGTCTCTGCATTTTGAGACTCACTCTAGTAGGTCCCAAAAATTCAAATGGTTACCTTCCCAAAGCATTCCAGTCTCCAGAGGTGTTGTCTTGGGTGGTCCTGCTAGTTCATCTGGCCACACAGAACACATAGAGGAATCCAAACGTGGTGGCATTTACCACAGAGAGGCCATGTGGCCTCTCAAGGACTGCCCTAGATGGTTGCTAAACCCTTTGACAGACTCCAAGATTGTCTCAGCTACTCTTAAGAAGGTCAGTTCAAGGCTATGTATCCTCCCAATAAAAATTCTAAAGCAATAAACAGACAGATGGACCTTGTATTTTCATCTTCTACCTTATTACGCATGTTGCAGTTTCAGAGGAGGTAACGGATGGATTTAGTCATATTCTGAAAGGGTTGCCAGCATTGGCTTGGGGGCTAACCAGACCATGCAGGTAGCTCAGGGCAGCAGGCAAGGGACTGAATGTTTGTCACCCTGCCTGATTCATCTAGTGGAATTTGGTAAAATCAATAAGGTTGACTTCATAAACTGCTCTTTTGATGGAACCTAAGCACTTGGACCAACTGTAAAAGCAGAGCTACAGAAGTAAGACAGCAGTGGAAGCATTCTCCAAGACTGGGGAGAAGTTCCATGCTTCTTATAATCGATTTTCTGGGAATCTGCAGAGCCCACATCAGTTCTGGTTTTCATGCTCCAACCAGAACAGCTTTTGAAGGTTGGGCAAGGGCTACAAGGCATGTTGCAACTCCCAGAATGGCCAAGGTTCCAGAGAATGTTTTTGGTAGAGTAACTGGGGTAATATGCAGTCCTTATTTGGCAGAGCAGCAGTCTACTATCTGAGGTTTTACCCAACTGCTGCCCTTTGGAGGCAGTTGTGGGTTGTCTGTCCCTCCACCTGTCTGCATGGAAGGCCATCACATGCAACAGGCGAGTCAGACATGTAGTATCCAGAGTCTATCCACTTTCTTTCATGACCATCCCCAAGTTACATTATTTCCCTCTCCCTGACTTCCTACCCCCATCAGAAAGCAGCTGCCAGATTAGAAACCCAGAGCCAGAGTTAAGCTGAAAGTAAGTGTACTTTATGAGTCAGGGATAATACTTCATCTAACTACTGGGGATTTCATTACTGTATACTGCTTCAGTAAAGGACATGATAAACCAAGCAATGAAATTTGGGAAGCTCTCCACAAAATGGGTGTTTAGTGTTAGCAATGTTTGATTAATATTGCCAATATCCTTAATATGCATAAATGAAAAACAATGTGCTTATTTTCAGCTATACTTCAAGATGGCTGTAATACTGAAGGATGACAGAATGTGATGGGAAATTGGAACCACCTGGTAGATGCTTCTGATAAAGGGGACAGTGACACTAAGGACCTCTCTGAAGAAGGTCTTAGTTTTAAGGAGCCCTGTCTGGTAAGTCATACAGTGTAGTTTTACAATAATACAGTAATTTCACAAAGAAATGGTCTGCAACAATAACGAAATGTGTATTAATGTGCTTTAAAGTGGCCGTGGAGAGAACCCTGCAGATCTGTTTAATTCCTGTATTTTGTGTTAGTAACAGTCATATCCCATAGTTTCCAATGTATGTGAACAAATCAGTGTTTACACACTGCAGTTTCATCTGTTGCCAGTTTTATTTCAGCACACACTCCTTCTTGTGCCCACTCATCGATGTACAGTGCAGTAATTTGACAGGTTTCCATTATTACTTTAAGTACTACCTTTTGCTTTTAGTTAAAAAATATTTTTACCTGAAGATGTTTCAGAAATGGGTACCATGTGTTTACAAGCAGAGACTAAGTGCAACAGATCATCATCTTGGTTATGATGAATTATAGTATTTTTGGAGAGTAAGTTAACTGGCCAAAATTTGCTTGTGCAGGTTATAGTTTCAGCCAGTTAATCAAGGTGTCCTTTTTTTCTTTCTAAAATCAGTGGAATGTGGTATTCATACTTTCCTCCTTGCTCAATGACCCTGGGGTTAAATTAAGTCTTGTACTGCAAGGAGCACACCCGTCATGCATGCATGGGGAATGTAAAAGATTTTGTCCCCCCCAAATCAGACACTTATGACAATATGTTTAGTAACTAATGATATGTGGGTTACATAATTCCGTGAAACTTTTAAGGCACAAAAGCAAAAAAATTACCCCAACTAAACAAATTCATTAAGAGAAAAGTGTGTATGTGTTTCTGTCATCTTAATTGAAAGAAAAAATATCACAATCCACAGGGTAGGTAAATAGGATATTAGATGACATGGTTCCTAAACTTTTAAGATCAGTTGATTTTAGAAACATTTGTTTGCATTCTAATATTATGTGTTTTTGTTGAAGAATTGATGTTGGAAAGACAGGAACATGTGTCAAGATTTACAACCTGTAATGCTTAGAAGAACCTTAACTGATCTATAAAACAAGGTTTTCTTTTAATTAGTACTGTTCAGAATGGATTTCTTTATTCCACAGTCTGATGTTTTAGGATCCAGTGTTTAACTAGTCTTTTACCAACTCTTAATCTATACTTTACCTAGTGGTAGAGTCATAACAAAAGTACATTAAGCCTTTAGTATTAACATGTGATGTTGCCTTACATTTCATGTATGCATGTATCTATCTGTAATGTATTTCAATACTGTTTATCCAACTTCTTTGTGTGTAGTAGTATTCCATGCTCTTTGTTGTAAATTAGGGCTGCTTTGGTTTCATCAAAGAGTTATTAGTCATAATGTACTGTGGAAGGAAAATATATGCTGTTTTTTTTCTTCCAGAACTATATGATTTAATGTTTAATGAAAATGCTGTTGTTAAAACAATGAGGACTGTAGTTAAAGTAATTATAAACAAAGGAGTATTTGTGTCTGAAAAATTTGAATGTCATGAAAGACTGAAAAAATGAAAACTTTAAAATCACTAAAAAATCCCACAGGGATTCCAAAAATCATTCATGTCGTTATGTAGACAGACACAATTTATCTTTCATATACTCTGTACAATATTTTTCTGGTTGCCATATCCTGATTTGCACAAAACTGATTTGCACAAAAAGGACTGTTTTCAGCTGTTAAAGTAACTGTTCTGTTTTTAGATGCCTACTATAATTTATTTTTGATAACTAGGAGATCATATTAGGCAAAACCCTTACACACAAAAGACCTTGGGGAAAAGTTCAGAGAGAGCAATTAAAACAAAACAATACACAATTAGGTAACATTTACTAATAGTATATGTGATGATGTGAGGTATTGCCAGTTATGCCAGGTGAAGTAGGGCAGTTGTTGTGTAACATATGTCAGCATAGCTATCTGGAGTTTTGTAAGGAATTATATGTTATTTGTATATCAAACTGATTTGTACAGGTGCTGGTGTTGAAAATCTATTTGTACAGTTGTGTTTAAAATGTACCAAGAGTGGGTCTTGCTGGAGAGAAAAGAAATACACCTGTATGTCAGACTGTATTGTAACTGTTGAAATTAGTATATTGTAACAGAGGATACTGGAAGAGAAGAGGTTAATCTCAGTCCAGCTAACTTTGAAATATAACAAAAAATAAACGTTTCAGCACAGAAACATGACCAGAACATAAATGTAAACACATATTTTATTCAAAAATAAAAACAGAAATAAATAAGCACTTTTACACTATACAAGTGGTTCATCAGACCATATAAAGCTGCTCAACCCACTATCATTTAAACATTTAGTTCAGTAATCCACCAGTCAAATTAAACAATGCATTTAAATCAATTCAGTTCATCCATACAAAGGCAAACTACACTAAAGCAATAAATCCATCTGAAAGACCTCTGGCTTTTAAAATGTGTTTTAAAGAAATCTGTCCATTTAATTCAGGTGCCTTATCAGCCTGTAACTTAATTATCCAGTGTAATTCACACGTTTCTGCAAAACTTTTCCAGTCCCCCATTTTAGCACTTCTAAAAACTTTCTCAATAACAATAAAACCAAAAAATGACTAATATCCTGTTCCAGAACATGTTTGGCTAATTCACTTCTGGGATCACCAGTGCGAATAAAATACAAATGTTCTCTAATTCGTTCCATTAATGAATGATTAATTTTCCCAATGTAAAAACTCACAAATGCTTTGCATTGAGCAAGATAAATGACACCAGTAGTAATACAAACTGCTTGAACTTTAAAGCTGAAAGATACCTCAGTTAAAGGATGAACAGTATAGCCGCAATAACTGCACCTACTACAAAATGTCACTACTGTCTCTGCAAAACCAGGCATATTGTCCTGATATTCATTCTTATAACATAATTTTCTTTTTATAGATTTCTTGTTCTTAAAATTAAACCTTTGTCTTTCACCTACCAAACCAAGAATACGTTCTTCAGTTAATAAGATCAGCCAGTTAGTCCTAATAATCCCACAACTAGTACCAACATCACTTGCATAACTAAGGGGAACAGAGACCCCTCTTGACTCATCCCCTCCACATACAGTACATAAATCAGAACTGCTAAGGCTTATTCCTTGTGAATTAGGATGTGCTCTGGCCCTTCTAAAAAGAGGAATATTAGAGCACATTTAATCAACCTCCATCTTAGTGTATCTCCTCTAAAAACTCACTGCTCAAAGCTTCAAGTGTCCGTTAAAAAACAACATCCAAGCTGTTCAACCTGGAGGCTCACATGCCTTGGCCCTTAAGGATAGTTTTAAAAATATGTGTAGGATGCATACTGTTACAATGTAACAAGAGTGGGGATGGGTTCTAATTTTATTACTGGTTTATATACAAAACCTTTCAGGCGGAACACTCTGTTACATACAATCCTGTACTATAGCCATGCAACACATTTGTATAGTGATGAACTGGAAAATAACTAGTTGGTAGACCTTTGCTTTGCATTTTTTTGTTCTGTGCTACAGTTACCTGTCTGGATGTTTGTATCTTTTCAGCTTTTTCCCGATTAGGGGTCGCCACAGCGGAACTCCGGTCCGCTAATGATTAGCAGTTGATTTTTACGTGCCGAATTGCCAGCCCTGATGCACAACCTTCAACGAAGGTACGCCCATTCACGCATGTCTCCACACAGAAGACGCTCTAGCTGAGAATCGAACCAGACATCGTCTTACAGTGAGGCGACAACGCTACCGCAGCATCACCACCGCAGTCAGTTACCTGTATGGATACTGCTCTTAATTGCTCTTGCAGCTACTCAGATGTATTATATGTTCATGACACATGTATGACTATTGCTCTTCACATGAAAGTATTTAATCAGTGACTGAACACCTCATGTAAATCACAAGCTTTGACTTGACTGGACTTTGGGGATCCACTGGGATGTAGGTCTTTACTAAAAGATAGCTGTGCACTGGACTGAAGGCAGCACGGATTCACAGTAAAAGCATGATGCTGAACTACTAAACATTTCAAACTGGATAGCCAGGAAAGTAATTCCAGAAAGGGACTGTATACATGGCTTACTTAGGGTTCATCTTGGCATTGAGTTGGTGTCACAAAAAAAGTTAGTAAAGACATTCAGTAGTACTGAAGTGGGTCATAGGGTGTTAGTATGGTAAAACAAAGTTTGACAAAAGGGACACAGTGTTACAATAAATGGAATCAGCTCAGATGGAGGGATCTTTACCTCCTATTAATGCTGTAAAGTGCAAAACTAAGAAAATTCAAAATGAATGGGACATACAAGGTGATTATTATAAGAAGAAGGTGGATATAAGCTTTGGTAAATAAGATTCTGGAGTTTATTAAGTAACTGGAGAAAATGCCAGACTAAATGGAGCAGGTGGTCCCTATCTCTCTTTAAAATGTATGCTTTTGCAGTGGCATATGTCTGTTAGTGACATGAACAGGAACTCTTTATTAAAGATCTCTATGTGTCATTGGCAAGCATTTAAACTTTCATAGTTGACAGACTTAAAGAAGAAAGGAAGGCTTGGCCCATTACTGAGGGTGTTAACAGATGACCCAGTCAAAAATTTTCAAAACATAAATGTGGTCACACTTTAAAGCAATTTATTTAAAATACTGAAAAAGTGAGTTTGCTGTCATATCTCTTAACTTCTTTGCTCAAAAAGTCTGGAAAAAGCCAACAATATTGGGGGATGAAGGGTCAAAATCAGGAATAATTTTAAATATTACTTTTAATTCACTCAAAAAAGTTAAAAGAACAACAGGATTTGCATCAACATGCATTTTTCTGAACTATAAATAGTTTAAAACATTAATACCTGACATTATTGGCTGACTAATCCTCAGTTATTTACCAGAAAACCACCTTTTTATGAGGAACTGGCTAGAAATATGATGTAAAATCAGGAACATTCTGCAAAATTCTGGATAATCGAAAGGTATAATGTGATCCCATTTTGTGAATGGGACCTTACTGAATGCAAATATGATGAGTGGCACTTGTCACAGATGTTAAGGCTCTGAGATGTAGTTTCTGTATTACAAAGTTTGATTCCCTCAATCCCCATTTTCCTACTTTGTGACCTTGTGCAAGTTATTTAACCAAACACGGATCCTGTGTTGCTCCTTAAAAGTGAGTGTGTGTCATTCGGCCTACTGGACTAACATAGAGTATTATTATTAATACTTTCATCATCATTATTTATGACCAGTGCCCCTTGAATGTAGGTAATTAAGCACGAGTCTTGCAGCTGCATTGTAAACCCCCCCCCAATCTTGTGTTGGAGTGTCTGGCTGGTAGAATGCACAGGTGTAAGCTATTCTCTGGCTGTACTGATAAACTAGGAAGCAAGATCAGTCAGTGAACAGTAATGTGTAACCCATAGCTCATTAATACGGTTGTATAATTTTTGCTAAATGGTCTGTAAGAAGTTCAAGTGCAGACTGATTATGAATGTGACGTTACCGTTCAGACAGCTGGCCTTTTGTATTCATGATGTAAGTCATGCTGTCATGTCACACATCTCATAAGGCTATGACCCATTAAAGCTGAGATGTTTTATTCCTAGAGAATACTGTCTTAGCTATGTGGTAGCCCTACTATGTGCTTCATCATATTCTTCCCTTTTTCCTGTTCAGATTCAGAGAGCAAAAAGCACTGCTTTATTCCCACTACATAACAGTACAAACACTTGTGATGAAGACATTTTATTTGGTATAAACAAGTACAAGATGATGAAAGATGCATGTTTTATTATGTTTAAACAAACAAAATGTTCCCCTGCACGTAAGGAACTGCACGGCTCTCAGTGAATAGCTCCAAGAAACAAAAAATAAAAAATAAGCCAGCAGTAAGTAGACTGAGTCAGAAAAAGAGTAGTTTAATAAAAAAACTACCCAGACAGCATAATGGCATCCAAAAACAAACCGGTTTCGGCAATGGTTAAAAACTTAGCCTTCTTCAGTGTACAGCAAGGAGCCAAAACAAAAATGCTGTATTTAAACAGATAAACATGTGCTGATTGACAAACAGCATAGATAACAAAAATTAGTATGAATGTAAATATATTCAAAAAATTTTTCATTTTTAAGGGCTTGAATACATTCATCAATATTAGGATCAGCTGTTTCTATATATATATATTTTTTAAGATATATACATAAATCTGTATTCCGAATATTAAAGCACCAATTATACATAATCCAATATTGAACAAAAATATATAAATATGCATATATGCAAAGTGCGTTACAAATCAGAGTACATACTATAGTATTGAGATTAACTATGTCAATATATATAATTAATAAACATATGTATGTATTCTGGATATTAAAACTCCATTTGTTCAACAAACATGTATCATATGTTCAGATTTTTAATTATAAACAATCATTTAACCCAGGATTAAATAGTGCACCTAATTTCGTTATCCATTTCTTTTCTTTAAGGTTGAGTTTATTATGCCAACCACTCTTAATAGTTCTGTCACCAATAATTTTGTCAATAATGGTAAAATGAAATTTTGCAGTGCTATGCGTGAGAGTGTGTTTGTATAATGCATTGGTTATCTTATGGCATCTAATATCACTGAGATGCTCAGAGATACGTAGTTTAACTGGTCTTGACGTCTGCCCAACATAAAATGAGTGGCAGGTACAACATGCCAAATAAACGGCCCAATCTGTGTTACAGTTAGCAAAAAATCTAATGTCAAAACTGTATTAGTATTCCTACTGGTGAACTCCTTAGTTTTCAACATATGCTTACAATTGACACAGTGGCCACATGGAAAGGAACCAATAAGCTTATCACCCAAGATGGTAGTTTGATATACCTGTGGTAAAGTGGACTCATAGTGATGTTTGTAGTGATTAAAGTGACCAGCCAAATTCTTGCCCTTACGAAAAGAAAAAAGGCATTTGTTCGGGATAATGTTTTTGATTCTGACATCAGCCTCCAGTATGTTCCAGTTATCCCTAATAATCTTGATAAAGTTATTGGTATTTCTACCAAATGTCGTAGTGAGTCTAAGTTTATTGAACTTTATATGTTTCTTTTATATGTTAATAAATTAGGTCTATGTAGACCCGATGCATAGTTGTGAGCCATGGTCACATATCCTGAACTGTAGCCCCGCTCAATGAATCTGTTATGCAAATCCTGAGCATGATTGACAAAAGTGTTATTCTCAGAACAATTACGCCTAATCCTAATAAATTGTGATTTAGGGATGTTCTTTGCAATATGTTTTGGATGAAAGCTGGATGCGTGGAGAATCGTATTGTATTGGGGGAATTTCCTATGGGTTTCAGTTGTTAAGGTGTTATCATTGTTTCTAGTTACCAAAACATCCAAAAATGTAATGGATTCTCGGTCATAGGTAATAGTAAATTGTATTCCCCATATATTATCATTCAGGTATTCCATAAATTCCTGAAGATATGGAATATCCGATCTCCACACCATCCAGCAATCATCCAAATATCTGCGCCAGATATCAATTTCTGGCAAGAACAAATTATGAGTGTCGTCATAAATCATAATTTGTTCAATATAGGCCATAAACAGATCAGCATAAATGGGGGCAAAGGATGCCCCCATAGCTGTACCTCTGATCTGTAGGTAACATTCCTGGTTGTAGAAAAAAACATTTTTAGTCAAAACATGCTCAGTCAAATTCAACAGGAGAGTATTGAACCCAGGTTGGTATAATTTAGATTCATTGAGCCAAAATTCAATAGCATCTAGTCCACCCCAATGTGGAATGTTGGTATAGAGTGAACTTACGTCCAAGGTACAGAGTAACCAATCTGAATCCAACTGCATATCATTTACAATACTCAAAAATTGAGTAGTATCCTGTATTCGTGATCTTACATATAGTAACAACGGCTTTAAATGCATAGTTAGAAATTCAGAAAGAGGTTCAGTAATCGACCCCATACCTGACACAATGGGCCTTCCAGGTGGATGTGAAAAATCCTTATGTATTTTTGGTAGAAAGTAAATATGTTGTCTAGTAGGATCAGTAATAGTTAAATGATAAAGTGTTTTCTTATCAATAATACCATTATCAACAGCAGAGTTCAAAAGTATGACCTTAGTTAAGTTGAAAACCAAGGTGGGGTCCAGTGGCATTTTTGTATAATATTTAGCATCATTAAGTTGTTTATGTGCTTCGATGTCATAGTCACACCAATCTAACACTACCACTGCACCTCCTTTGTCTGCGTTGATAATTACCAAATCTTTATTACTTACAAGTTCCTCTAGACAAGATTTTTCACAATCAGTGATGTTATTAGACATAGGTCTCTCATGGTTATGCTTAAAATGTAACTCACTAAGTACACTTCGCAAAAAGAGATTAACAGCTGGATGCATAGGAGGAGTAAATTTTGAGGTATGATATTTGAAACCTTCCATTTGTGAATATTCAGTGTCACCTTGTTCCTGAAAAAACAATTTTAAATTAATAAGTCTACAAAATGTAAATAAGTCATTAGTAAATGAGTCTTCTGGAACAAAAAAGCCAGGGATAAAGGATAGACCTTTATTTAATAAAGATATCTGTTCATCTGTTAGTATGGTACTAGAAATGTTGCATACATTGTTTATTTTTTGGTCAGTATCTCCAACAAATTTTGCAGACTGGTGACTTTTTCTGTGCTTCCTACCCCCCCTCCTCCTCCTCCCCCTGTGTTCCCTAAAGGGGATACATAGTTTTTACGTTTGGGGGTGGGGGAATCCATAATAGACTGTGTGTCAGTATCTGTACCAGACGAGGTTTCAAAATCAGTGGACTCAATATTATTACTGTGCCCTTTTAGTATGGAGCGTGGACGTTTCCTTTTAGATTTAGAAACTTGCTTATTAACATTATGTCCTTCTTGGAATCGGACATGCCTAACGCTCTTGAACGGTTGTCCCTTATCATAATCTGAAAGGTCACGAGAAAACTTTTTAAGTTTTCTTTCTTTCAAAATGGTATCAAAACTTAACAGTTCAGTACTCAATTTTGTTAATAAAGCAGGAAAAAAAGTTTCATTTTGGTAATGATTGCATTCCTCAATAGAATTCAAAACTAAAGTAGTTTCATTCTCAATGATTCTAGTGTAATGATCAGATAAAGCTTTAACAAACTTCATCGAGGATTCTTGTTGTATAGAGTTCCATTCTGAAAGTAAATTATCATCAGGACTAGCCACCAAGGGCTGTATTTTCACTCTGAGACCCCTAGGGCAAATGCCCTTGACC